>NW_017190276.1:0-11367 GCF_001704415.2 Capra hircus | reverse complement strand
GCAGAAATTGACAAATGAAGGGTAAACTTCATATGCCAATTTAAAGGACACAGCATAGCCAAAATATCTTGAAAATTAGGATGATTTAAAGAATTTACTCTGTTTACAAAACTGACTACAAATGCAGTTACAGTGTAGTAGTACCAACCTTAGGATAGACATGCAGATTGATGGAACAGAATTCAAAGTCACAAATAAGTCACAGCCTGAAGAAAATAAGTGGTAATCTTGTATCAGATAAGAGAACTGTATCCAGAATACATAAATTACTCTCAACTCTAAAAGAACACAAATAACTCATCTAAATGTGGGCAAAGATGTGAATAGAAATTTCATCCAAGAAGACATATGAATGGACAAAAAGCACATGAAAGAAACGAGGTGATAGATACATTAAAAAGATTAGTTTTTAGTAAAATTTTTACAACTTACTATATTTATGAAAAGTCATTGAACTGTACACTTAAAATTGGAGAATTTATGGCATATAAATAATACCTTAATAAAATTGTAAAATAATTACTTTTCTGTTCACTAGCAACCTGAAAATGAAATGGAGAAAATCCTGAAATTTAGAGTTAGAAATTTTTGTTATGAAGCTCATACATATCTGCTACTTTCATTTTCAGTATTGGAATCGCAGTTCTGACTGTATGTCTGCTTCATTCATCTGTTGCTTTAAAAAGAAAAAGCGTTAGAGTGGAACACAATAAAATATTTTACTATGGCCTAGATCTTATTAAAACTGAATTCCTATGACATTGAATAAAGAAAATAGAGGTTTCATATGTATCAACACTTTCATTTTAATGAGATGTATATGATTTTAAACTGATACAGGTTTTGTAACCGGGCACATACCCTATAGCTACTTCAAATATTAGGATGTGAGATAGTGCTTAGTACATGTATTTCTGATTACCAGTAACATTTGATTCAGGATCTTTTGGTGTCACAAAATTAGCATTTAACATTGCCCAGAATTATACATGTTAAGAGGTTAAGTTATATAAGTTTAGGATAATTCAAAGATTTACCTGTAAAAGGCTGATGAAGGCTTTATTGATTCAGTTTGTTTTATCAACTATTACTTTGTATGGTTAATCATACTATAGAATAAGAAATATTTTGGGTTATTTTTACTTTATTCTTTGGATCACAGATAATGATAAAATCTCTACAGGCTGCTCTAATACGAAAGGATACTGAACTTCAACTCTAATCAACTTTTATATCAAAACCCACCTAAAAGTGAAAGAATTAAGCTAGAAACTTCTGGCCCATAGCATGCCTTTCTGTGGTTGTGTTTTTTTCTTCACCATCCTTCCTCCATGGCAGTTCACTAATAGCTATAAGCCTTAAAATTGATTTTATTAGAATATGTGGAACTTTTGACTACAACATGCATGCTAGTGATTCAGTACATTCACATATTAGCTCAAAAGTTTTATTTAGTAAAGCTTTTTACATGACTTTACCTTTCCAGTTCTGACCCCAGGACTGAGAATTGCTGTGTCTTTTTAATCTCATGAACACGCCCCAACACCAACAATATACTGTATTACCAACAGACTCAGTTTGTAAGAAATTGTATACTGTTTGATCACTTCCACTGCAGGTTCTGCATAGTCATTTTAACTATTTCTCAAATTGTGAAAATCCTTAGTGCTCATGGCTTAAAATCTTGAAGTAAACTCCTTTTTCTCAAAATCAGGTTATATTTGCATTTCTATTCTCTTTATAAAGAGATAACTCAAATGCCTTCTGATTTCCTTTTTACAGTGGATTTTTTTTCATTTTTTCTGCGTTTATGCATTTGTTCATATTTTCTGCCTTGGTGCCTTGTTGAGTCTATGCTTCTTTTTCTCCTTTCAATACGCAATTCAACGAATGTAAGAATTTTTAGAACTTTTATATATAAATGAACATTCAGTAGTCCGTGGATCTAACATAACAGTGTTTTTGCACAAAAGAGAAGGGACTTGAGACATACAAGTAATTGGAAATATTTTAAACAAAGTGTAACTTCAATTATGTACTCATTGTTTCCAAGCACGACTGATCTGATTCTAACTCATTATCAGTATCTATAAAGTATACAGGATATATTTTATTTAGCATAAACATAAAACCACAAGTTGTCTTGCTTTTGTTTTTGCAGTTATTATTATTGTAATCTTGTGTAGTAGTCATTTGACATCACTGCCGGATGGGAATTCCTACAGTTCAGGGGTCATGTTTTCTGATCTTCTTAAGTTAGTAAAATAAAGATTTTACAAGTTTTAATAGAAGAGGATTTGTGAAGCTCTGTAGAAGGATTTGAATTTAATCTGAAAATCACTATGAGACCAAAAATAATTTTGAAAGATTTGAATTTTCACTGATTACTAGTTAAGACATTGTCAAGAGATGTGTAAACACTATACACTTTCTTATCTCTAGCAGCTTTTTGTTTGTTTTGCTGTCCCTGAACAGATGAATGATGTTTAATAATCCTCCAATTCTATTTGAAATCATTAATACTTGTTAATCTTCCCACTTTTAAGGTCAGGAGGGGTGGCAGTGAGGAGATACCACTCTTCCAAGGTAAGGAGCAGCGGCTGCGCTCTGCTGGAGCAGCTGTGAAGAGATACCCCACATCCAAGGTAAGAGAAACCCAAGTAAGACGGTAGGTGTTGCAAGAGGGCATCAGAGGGCAGACACACTGAAACCATACTCACAGAAAACTAGTCAATCTAATCACACTAGGACCACAGCCTGGTCTAACTCAGTGAAACTAAGCCATGCCCGTGGGGCCACCCAAGACAGGTGGGTCATGGTGGAGAGGTCTGACAGAATGTGGTCCACTGGAGAAGGGAATGGCAAACCACTTCAGTATTCTTGCCTCGAGAACCCCATGAACAGTAGGAAAAGGCAAAATGATGGGATACTGAAAGAGGAACTCCCCAGGTCAGTAGGTGCCCAATATGCTACAGGAGATCAGTGGAGAAATAACTCCAGAAAGAATGAAGGGATGGAGCCAAAGCAAAAACAAATACCCAGTTGTGGATGTGACTGGTGATAGAAGCAAGGTCTGATGCTGTAAAGAGCAATATTGCATAGAACCTGGAATGTCAGGTCCATGAATCAAGGCAAATTGGAAGTGGTCAAACAAGAGATGGCAAGAGTGAACATCAACATTCTAGTAATCAGTGAACTAAAATGGACTGGAATGGGTGAATTTAACTCAGATGACCATTATATCTACTACTGCAGGCAGGAAACCCTCAGAAGAAATGGAGTAGCCATCATGGTCAACAAAAGAGTCTGAAATGCAGAACTTGGATGCAATCTCAAAAATGACAGAATGATCTCTGTTCATTTCCAAGGCAAACCATTCAATATCACAGTAATCCAAGTCTATGCCCCCAGTAATGCTGAAGAAGCTGAAGTGGAATGGTTCTATGAAGACCTACAGGACCTTTTAGAACTAACATCCAAAAAAAGATGTCCTTTTCATTATAGGGGACTGGAATGCAAAAGTAGGAAGTCAAGAAACACCTGGAGTAACAGGCAAATTTGGCCTTGGAATGCAGAATGAAGCAGGGCAAAGACTAATAGAGTTTTGCCAGGAAATGCACTGGTCATAGCAAACACCCTCTTCCAACAACACAAGAGAAGACTCTACACATGGACATCACCAGATGGTCAACACCAAAATCAGATTGATTATATTCTTTGCAGCCAAAGATGGAGAAGCTCTATACAGTCAACAAAAAAAGACCAGGAGCTGACTGTGGCTCAGATCATGAACTCCTTATTGCCAAATTCAGACTTAAATTGAAGAAAGTAGGGAAAACCACTAGACCATTCAGGTATGACTAAATCAAATCCCTTATGATTATACAGTGGAAGTGAGAAATAGATTTAGGGGCCTAGATCTGATAGATAGAGTGCCTGATGAACTATGGACTGAGGTTCGTGACATTGTACAGGAGACAGGGATCAAGACCATCCCCATGGAAAAGAAATGCAAAAAGCAAAATGGCTGTCCGGGGAGGCCTTACAAATAGCTGTGAAAAGAAGAGAAGTGAAAAGCAAAGGAGAAAAGGAAAGATATAAGCATCTGAATGCAGAGTTCCAAAGAATAGCAAGAAGAGAAAAAGAAGGCCTTCCTCAGCAATCAATGCAAAGAAATAGAGGAAAAACAGAATGGGAAAGACTAGAGATCTCTTCAAGAAAATTAGAGATACCAAGGGAACATTTCATGCAAAGATGGGCTCAATAAAGGACAGAAATGGTATGGACCTAACAGAAGCAGAAGATATTAAGAAGAGGTGGCAAGAATACACAGAAGAACTGTACAAAAAAGATCTTCACAACCCAGATAATCACGATGGTGTGATCACTCATCTAGAGCCAGACATCCAGGAATGTGAAGTCAAGTGGGCCTTAGAAAGCATCACTACGAAAAAGCTAGTGGAGGTGATGGAATTCCAGTGGAGTTATTTCAAATCCTGAAAGATGATGCTGTGAAAGTGCTGCACTCAGTATGCCAAAAATTTGGAAAACTCACCAGTGGCCACAGGACTGGAAAGTCAGTTTTCATTCCAATCCCAAAGAAAGGCAATGCCAAAGAATGCTCAAACTACCACAATTGCACTCATCTCACATGCTAGTAAAGTAATGCTCAAAATTCTCCAAGCCAGGCTTCAGCAATATGTGACCATGAATTTTCCAGATGTTCAAGCTGGTTTTAGAAAAGGCAGAGGAACCAGAGATCAAATTGCCAACATCCACTGGATCATGAAAAAGCAAGAGAGTTCCAGAAAAATATCTATTTTTGCTTTATTGACTATGCCAAAGCCTTTGACTGTGTGGATCACAATAAAACTGGAAAATTCTGAAAGAGATGGGAATACCAGACCACCTGACCTGCCTCTTGAGAAATCTGTTTGCAGGTCAGGAAGCAACAGTTAGAACTGGACATGGAACAACAGACTGGTTCCAAATAGGAAAAGGAGTATATCAAGGCTGTATATTGTCACCCTGCTTATTTAACTTATATGCAGAGTACATCATGAGAAACCCTGGGCTGAAAGAAGCACAAGCTGGAATCAAGATTGCTGGGAGAAATATCAATAACCCAGATATGCAGATGACACCACCATGGCAGAAAGTGAAGAGGAACTAAAAAGCCTCTTGATGAAAGTGAAAGAGGAGAGTGAAAAAGTTGGCTTAAAGCTCAACATTCAGAAAACTAAGATCATGGCATCTGGTCCCATCACTTCATGGGAAATAGATGGGGGAAACAGTGGAAACAGTGTCAGACTTTATTTTTGGGGGCTCCAAAATCACTGCAGATGGTGACTGCAGCCATGAAATTAAAAGACGCTTACTCCTTGGAAGAAAAGTTATGACCAACCTAGATAGCATATTAAAAAGCAGAGATATTATTTTGCCAACAAAGGTCCGTCTAGTCAAGGCTATGGTTTTTCCAGTGGTCATGTATGGATGTGAGAGTTGGACTGTGAAGAAGCTGAGTGCCAAAGAATTGATGCTTTGAACTGTGGTGTTGGAGAAGACTCTTGAGAGTCCCTTGGACTGCAAGGAGATCCAACCAGTCCATTCTGAAGGAGATCAGCCCTGGGATTTCTTTGGAAGGAATGATGCTAAAGCTGAAACTCCAGTACTTTGGCCACCTCATGCGAAGAGTTGACTCATTGGAAAAGACTCTGATGCTGGGAATTGGGGGCAGGAGGAGAAGGGGATGACAGAGGATGAGATGGCTGGATGGCATCACTGACTCGATGGACGTGAGTCTGAGTGAACTCTGGGAGTTGGTGATGGACAGGGAGGCCTGATGTGCTGCAATTCATGGGGTCGCAAAGAGTCGGACAGGACTGAGCAACTGAACTGAACTGAACTGAAGATGGTGAAATTCTATCCAGTCATGTCCTTTTTGTTGGCTACCGATATTCTAATTTTGCTTCCTGACGAGGGATGTGGTCCCACTTCTCTGGTGGTTTGGGTCACCGGTTCCCCCTCTTTACAATACTGTATTGATACATTGACATGAATCACAGGTGTACATGAGTTCCCAATCCTGAACCACCCCATATCATCTCTCTGGATCATCCCAGTGCACCAGCCCCAAGTATCCGTATCCTGTATCGAACATAGACTGGTGATTCGTTTCTTACATGATAGTATACATGTTTCAATGCCATTCTCCCAATCATCCACCCTTCCCTCTCCCTCAGAGTCCAAAAGTCATACATCTGTGTCTCTTTGCTGTCTCATATGGGGTTATCATTACCATCTTTCTAAATTCCATATATATGTGTTAGTATACTGTATTGGTGTTTTTCTTTCTGGCTTACTTCACTCTGTATAATTGGCTCCAGTTTCATCCACCTCATTAGAACTGATTCAAATGTATTCTTTTTAATGGCTGAGTAATACTCCATTGTGTATATGTACCACAGCTTTCTTATCCATTCATCTGCTGATGGACATCTAGGTTGTTCCATGTCCTGGCTATTATAAACTGCTGCATGAACATTGGGTACATGTGTCTCTTTCAATTCTGGTTTCCTCGGTGTGTATGCCCAGCAGTGGGATTGCTGGGTCATAAGGCAGTTCTATTTCAATTTTTTAAGGAATCTCCACACTGTTCTCCATAGTGGCTGTACTAGTTTGCATTCCCACCAACAGTGTAAGAGGGTTCCCTTTTCTCCACACCCTCTCCAGCATTTATTGCTTGTAGACTTTTGGATCCAGCCATTCTGACTGGTGTGAAATGGTACCTCATTGTGGTTTTGATTTGCATTTCTCTGATAATGAGTGATGTTGAGCATCTTTTCATGTGTTTGTTAGCCATCTGTATGTCTTCTTTGGAGAAATGTCTATTTAGTTCTTTGGCCCATTTTTGATTGGGTCATTTATTTTCTGGAATTGAGCTTGCTTGTATATTTTTGAGATTAGTTGTTTGTCAGTTGCTTCATTTGCTATTATTTTCTCCCATTCGAAGGCTGTCTTTTCACCTTGCTTATAGTTTCCTTTGTTGTGCAGAAGCTTTTAATTTTAATTAGATCCCATTTGTTTATTTTTGCTTTTATTTCCAGTATTCTGGGAGGTGGATCATAGAGGATCCTGCTGTGATTTATGTCGAGAGTGTTTTGCCTATGTTCTCCTCTAGGAGTTTTATAGTTTCTGGTCTTACGTTTAGATCTTTAATCCATTTTGAGTTTATTTTTGTGTGTGGTGTTAGAAAGTGATCTAGTTTCATTCTTTTACAAGTGGTTGACCAGTTTTCCCAGCACCACTTGTTAAAGAGATTGTCTTTACTCCATTGTATATTCTTGCCTCCTTTGTCAAGATAAGGTGTCCATAGGTGTGTGGATTTATCTCTGGGCTTTCTATTTGTTCCATTGATCTATATTTCTGTCTTTGTGCCAGTACCATACTGTCTTGATGACTGTGGCTTTGTAGTAGAGCCTGAAGTCAGGCAGGTTGATTCCTCCAGTTCCATTCTTCTTTCTCAAGATTGCTTTGGCTATTCAAGGTTTTTTGTATTTCCATACAAATTGAAATTATTTGTTCTAGTTCTGTGAAAAACCGCCGGTAGCTTGATAGGATTGCATTGAATCTGTAGATTGCTTTGGGTAGTATACTCATTTTCACTATATTGATTCTTCCGATCCATGAACATGGTATATTTCTCCATCTATTAGTGTCCTCTTTGATTTCTTTCATCAGTGTTTTATAGTTTTCTATATATAGGTCTTTAGTTTCTTTAGGTAGATATATTCCTAAGTATTTTATTCTTTTCGTTGCAATGGTGAATGGAATTGTTTCCTTAATTTCTTTTTCTACTTTCTCATTATTAGTGTATAGGAATGCAAGGGATTTCTGTGTGTTGATTTTATATCCTGCAACTTTACTATATTCATTGATTAGCTCTAGTAATTTTCTGGTGGAGTCTTTAGGGTTTTCTATGTAGAGGATCATGTCATCTGCAAACAGTGAGAGTTTTACTTCTTCTTTTCCAATTTGGATTCCTTTTATTTCTTTTTCTGCTCTGATTGCTGTGGCCAAAACTTCCAGAACTATGTTGAATAGTAGCGGTGAAAGTGGGCACCCTTGTCTTGTTCCTGACTTTAGGGGAAATGCTTTCAATTTTTCACCATTGAGGATAATGTTTGCTGTGGGTTTGTCATATATAGCTTTTATTATGTTGAGGTATGTTCCTTCTATTCCTGCTTTCTGGAGAGTTTTTATCATAAATGGATGTTGAATTTTGTCAAAGGCCTTCTCTGCATCTATTGAGATAATCATATGGCTTTTATTTTTCAATTTGTTAATGTGGTGAATTACATTGATTGATTTGCAGATATTGAAGAATCCTTGCATCCCTGGGATAAAGCCCACTTGGTCATGGTGTATGATCTTTTTAATGTGTTGTTGGATTCTGATTGCTAGAATTTTGTTAAGGATTTTTGCATCTATGTTCATCAGTGATATTGGCCTGTAGTTTTCTTTTTTTTGTGGCATCTTTGTCAGGTTTTGGTATTAGGGTGATGGTGGCCTCATAGAATGAGTTTGGAAGTTTACCTTCCTCTGCAATTTTCTGGAAGAGTTTGAGTAGGATAGGTGTTAGCTCTTCTCTAAATTTTTGGTAGAATTCAGCTGTGAAGCCGTCTGGACCTGGGCTTTTGTTTGCTGGAAGATTTCTGATTACAGTTTCAATTTCTGTGCTTGTGATGGGTCTGTTAAGATTTTCTATTTCTTCCTGGTTCAGTTTTGGAAAGTTGTACTTTTCTAAGAATTTGTCCATTTCTTCCACGTTGTCCATTTTATTGGCATATAATTGCTGATAGTAGTCTCTTATGATCCTTTGTATTTCTGTGTTGTCTGTTGTGATCTCTCCATTTTCATTTCTAATTTTATTGATTTGATTTTTCTCCCTTTGTTTCTTGATGAGTCTGGCTAATGGTTTGTCAATTTTATTTATCCTTTCAAAGAACCAGCTTTTGGCTTTGTTGATTTTTGCTATGGTCTCTTTTGTTTCTTTTGCATTTATTTCTGCCCTAATTTTTAAGATTTCTTTCCTTCTACTAACTCTGGGGTTCTCCATTTCTTCCTTTTCTAGTTGCTTTAGGTGTAGAGTTAGGTTATTTATTTGACTTTTTTTCTTGTTTCTTGAGGTATGCCTGTATTGCTATGAACTTTCCTCTTAGCACTGCTTTTATAGTGTCCCACAGGTTTTGGGTTGTTGTGTTTTCATTTTCATTTGTTTTCTATGCATATTTTGATTTTTTTTTGATTTCTTCTGTGATTTGTTGGTTATTCAGAAGTGTGTTGTTCAGCCTCCATATGTTGGAATTTTTAATAGTTTTTCTCCTGTAATTGAGATCTAATCTTAATGCATTATGGTCAGAAAAGATGCTTGGAATGATTTCAATTTTTTTTAAATTTATCAAGGTTAGATTTATGGCCCAGGATGTGATCTATCCTGGAGAAGGTTCCATGAGCACTTGAGAAAAAGGTGAAATTCATTGTTTTGGGGTGAAATGTCCTATAGATATCAATTAGGTCTAACTGGTCTATTGTATCATTTAAAGTTTGTGTTTCTTTGTTAATTTTCTGTTTAGTTGATCTGTCCATAGGTGTGAGTGGGGTATTAAAGTCTCCCACTATTATTGTGTTATTGTTAATTTCCCCTTTCATACTTGTTAGCATTTGTCTTACATATTGTGGTGCTCCTATGTTGGGTGCATATATATTTATAATTGTTATATCTTCTTCTTGGATTGATCCTTTGATCATTATGTAGTGGCCTTCTTTGTCTCTTTTCACAGCCTTTGTTTTAAAGTCTATTTTATCGATATGAGTATTGCTACTCCTGCTTTCTTTTGGTCTCTATTTGCGTGGAATATCTTTTTCCAGCCTTCACTTTCAGTCTGTATGTGTCCCTTGTTTTGAGGTGGGTCTCTTGTAGGCAGCATATATAGGGTCTTGTTTTTGTATCCATTCAGCCAGTCTTTGCCTTTTGGTTGGGGCATTCAACCCATTTACGTTTAAGGTAATTATTGATAAGTATGATCCCGTTGCCATTTACTTTATTGTTTTGGGTTCGGGTTTATACACCCTTTTTGTGTTTCCTGTCTAGAGAATATCCTTTAGCATTTGTTGGAGAGCTGGTTTGGTGGTGCTGAATTCTCTCAGCTTTTGCTTGTCTGTAAAGCTTTTGATTTCTCCTTCATATTTGAATGAGATCCTTGCTGGGTACAGTAATCTGGGCTGTAGGTTATTTTCTTTCATCACTTTAAGTATGTCTTGCCATTCCCTCCTGGCCTGAAGAGTTTCTATTGAAAGATCAGCAGTTATCCTTATGGGAATCCCCTTGTGTTTGTTGTTGTTTTTTTCCCTTGCTGCTTTTAATATTTGTTCTTTGTGTTTGATCTTTGTTAATTTGATTAATATGTGTCTTGGGTGTTTTGCCTTGGGTTTATCCTGTTTGGAACTCTCTGGGTTTCTTGGACTTGGGTGATTATTTCCTTCCCCATTTTAGGGAAGTTTTCAACTATTATCTCCTCAAGTATTTTCTCATGGTCTTTCTTTTTGTCTTCTTCTTCTGGGACTCCTATAATTCAATGTTGGAGCGTTTTCATATTGTCCTGGAGGTCTCTGAGATTGTCCTCATTTCTTTTAATTCGTTTTTCTTTTTTCCTCTCTGATTCATTTATTTCTACCATTCTATCTTCTATTTCACTAATCCTATCTTCTGCCTCCATTATTCTACTATTTGTTGCCTCCAGAGTGTTTCTGATCTCATTTATTGCATTATTCATTATATATTGACTCTTTTTTATTTCTTCTAGGTCCTTGTTAAACCTTTCTTGCATCTTCTCAATCCTTGTCTCCAGGCTATTTATCTGTGATTCCATTTTGATTTCAAGATTTTGGATCATTTTCACTATCATATTCAGAAATTCTTTCTCAGGTAGATTCCCTATCTCTTCCTCTTTTGTTTGGTTTTGGTGGGCATTTCTCCTGTTCCTTTACCTGCTGGGTATTCCTCTGTCTCTTCATCTTGGTTATATTGCTGGTTTGGGGTGGCCTTTCTGTATTCTGGGAATTTTGTGGAGTTCTCTTTATTATGGAGTTTCCTCACTGTGGGTGGGGTTGTATCAGTGGCTTGTCAAGGTTTCTTGGTTAGGGAAGCTTGTGTTGGAGTTCTGGTGGGTGGAGCTGGATTTCTTTCTCTGGAGAGTGCAATGAAGTGTCCAGTAATGAGTTATGAGATGTCTGGTTTTGGAGTAACTTTGAGCTGCCTGTATATTGAAGCTCAGGGGTGTGTTCCTGTGTTGCTGAGAAATTTGC
>NW_017190275.1:0-11367 GCF_001704415.2 Capra hircus | reverse complement strand
TGCACGTGCGCTTTTCCCGAGCTGTAGCAGCAGTGTCACGCTTCCCTTCGCGTGATCAACGGATCTGTGGGCTTTCCCTCGACGCTTTCCCAAGAGGCTTTTCCAGGAGGCTTTCCACAGGGCTGTCCCACGTGCCACCGTGGTGTGAGTCGATCCTCGCTTGAAAGTCGACGCAGTGCAGGGAAAACAGGTTTTCTCTGGAATGGACTGAGACATCTGGGGACTCTGGGAATGGTGGCAAGACCCTGGAGTTCCTCTCGCCTTTCCGGTGGAGAGCGCCTCCTCTTGAGATGCGACGGGAACGCCGGGAATTCTTTCCCGACCACGCAGGGAAAGGATCCTCCGCTCGAGTATGAGGCGGAAACGGGGCTGGCTCTGGATTTGGGCGGGACTCTCGTGCTTCCTCTCGAGTGGAGACGGGTATGTCGGGGAACTTCTTGAGTTGCAGCAAGGGTGTGAAGGACCCTTTGGAAGTTCGAGAGGTTAGGTGTGATTAGCCTCGAGACGCCTCAGCAGAAATGGCCTCATCTCGCCTGGAGGGGAGAACCTCCTGGATTTTCTCGAGTTGCGGCAGGTGCTCTCGACTTACGACTGGGACCTCAGGGACCCGCTCTGGTGGCCTCAGGAAAGGCCAGTCCCCATGCAGTTGCTCGGGGCCTCTCGGGATTCCTCTCCCGTCGATGCGCGGCCCTGGACCTTGTGTGGAGTCTGTGCCGGATCCTGAGGATTCCTCTCCAGTGCTGACATGGATCTTGGGTACCTCTGGAGTCTCCCAGGGGAGTCATTCCTCTTCGCGAGTGGGGATATGCACGTGGGTTTTCCTCCCGAGCTGTAGCAGCAGTGTCACGCTTCCCTTCGCGTGGATCAATGGGATCTGTGGCTTTCCCTCGAGGCTTTCTCAGGAGACCTTCTCACGAGGCTTTCCCACAGGGCTGTCCCACATGCCACCGTGGTGTGAGTCGATCCTCAGCTTGAAAGTCGAGGCAGTGCAGGGAAAAAAGGTTTCCGTGGAATGGAATGAGACATCTCGGGGAGTGTGGGAACGGTGGCACGAACCTGGAGTTCCTCTCCCGTTTTCAAGTGGAGAGCGCCTCCTCTTGAGATGCGACGGAAACTCCGGGAATACTTTCCCGACCACGCAGGGAAAGGATCCCTCCTCTAGAGCTATGAGGCGGAAACGGGGCTCCTCTGTATGTGGGCGGGGACTCTCGTCCTTCTTCTCGAGTGGAGTCGGGTATGACGGGGAACTTCTTGAGTTGCAGCAAGGGTGTGAAGGACCCTTGGGAAATTCCAGCGTTTAGGTGTGATTAGCCTCGGAGAGCCTCATCGGAAAAGGGCCTCATCTCGCCTGGAGGGGAGAACCTAATGGATTTTCTCGAGTTGCGGCAGGTGCTCTCGACTTACGACTGGGACCTCAGGGACCCGCTCTGGTGGCCTCAGGAAAGGCCAGTCCCCATGCAGTTGCTCGGGGGCCTCTCGGGATTCCTCTCCCCGTCGATGCCGGGGCCCTGGGACCTTGTGTGGAGTCTGTGTCGGATCCTGAGGATTCCTCTCCAGTGCTGACATGGATCTTGGGTACTTCTGGAGTCTCCCAGGGGAGTCATTCCTCGTCTCGCGAGTGGAGATATGCACGTGGGTTTTCCACCCGAGCTGTAGCAGCAGTGTCAAGCTTCCCTTCGCGTGGATCATGGGATCTGTGGCTTTCCCTCGAGGCTTTCTCAGGAGACTTTCCCACGAGGCTTTCCCACAGGGCTGTCCACATGCCACCGTGGTGTGAGTCGATCCTCAGCTTGAAAGTCGAGGCAGTGTAGGGAAAAATGGTTTCTGTGGAATGGAATGAGACATCTGGGGGACGTGTGGGAACGGTGGCACGAACCTGGAGTTCCTCTCCCGTTTCAAGTGGAGAGCGCCTCCTCTTGAGATGCGACGGAAACGCCGGGAATACTTTCCAGACCACGCAAGGGAAAGGATCCCTCCTCTAGAGCTATGAGGCGGAAACGGGGCTCCTCTGTATGTGGGCGGGACTCTCGTCCTTCTCTCGAGTGGAGTCGGGTATGACGGGGAACTTCTTGAGTTGCAGCAAGGGTGTGAAGGACCCGTGGGAAATTCCAGCGTTTAATTGTGATTAGCCTTGAGGAGCCTCATCGGAAAAGGGCCTCATCTCGCCTGGAGGGGAGAACCTAATGGATTTTCTCGAGTTGCGGCAGGTGCTCTCGACTTACGACTGGGACCTCAGGGACCCGCTCTGGTGGCCTCAGGAAAGGCCAGTCCCCATGCGAGTTGCTCGGGGCCTCTCGGGATTCCTCTCCCGTCGATGCCGGGGCCTAAGACCTTGTGTGGAATCAGGTGCCGGAACCTGAGGATTCCTCTCCAGTGCTGACATGGATCTTGGGGTACTTCTGGAGTCTCCCCAGGGGAGTCAGTCCTCCTCTCGAGTGGGGGCATGCACGTGCGCTTTCCTCTCGAGTTGTAGCAGCACTGTCGCGCTTCCATTCGCGTGGATCAAGGGATCTGTGGCTTTCCCTCGAGGCTTTCCCACGAGGCCTTTCCCACAGGGCTGTCCAACGTGCCACCGTGGTGTGAGTCGATCTTCAGATTGAAAGTCGACGCAGTGCTGGGAAAACAGGTTTCCCTGGAACGGACGGAGACATCTGGGGGACTCTGGGAATGGTGGCACGACCCTGGAGTTCCTATCGCCTTTCCTGTTGAGAGAGCCTCCTCTTGAGATGCGACGGAAATGCCGGGAATTCTTTCCCGACCACGCAGGGAAAGGATCCCTCCCCTCGAGCTAGGAGGAGGAAACAGGGCTCCTCTGGATGTGGGCGGGATTCTCGTGCTTCCTCTCGAGTGGAGACGGGTATGTCGGGGAACTTCTTGAGTTGGCGGCAAGGGTGTGAAGGACCCTTTGGAAGTTCCAGAGGTTTAGGTGTAATTAGCCTCGAGACGCCTCAGTGGAAATGGGCCTCATCTCGCCTGGAGGGGAGAACCTCCTGGATTTTCTCAGAGTTGCGGCAGGTGCTCTCACTTACGACGGGGACCTCAGGGACCCGCTCTGGTGGCCTCAGGAAAGGCCAGTCCCCATGCGAGTTGCTCGGGGGCCTCTCGGGATTCCTCTCCCGTCGATGCCAGGGCCTAAGATCTTGTGTGGAGTCGGTGCCGGAACCTGAGGATTCCTCTCCAGTGCTGACATGGATCTTGGGGTACTTCTGGAGTCTCCCCAGGGCAGTCAGTCCTCTACTCGAGTGGGGGCATACACGTGCGCTTTCCTCCCGAGCTGTAGCAGCAGTGTCACGCTTCCTTCGCGTGTATCAACTGATCTGTGGCTTTCCCTCGAGGCTTTCGCAAGAGGCTTTCCCACGAGGCTTTCCCACAGGGCTGTCCCACGTGCCACTGTGGTGTGAGTCGATCCTCGGCTTGAAAGTCGAGGCAGTGCAGGGAATACAGGTTTCCCTGGAATGGACTGAGACATCTGGGGGACTCTGGGAATGGGGCACGACTCTGGAGTTCCTCTCGTTTTTCCTCTGGAGAGCGCCTCCTCTTGATGTGGGACGGGAATGCCGGGAATTCTTTCCCGACCACGCAGGGAAAGGATCAAACCTCTCGAGCAATGAGGAGGAAACGTGGCTCCTCTGGATGTGGGCGGGACTTTCCTGCTTCCTCTCGAGTGGAGACGGGTATGTCGGGGAACTTCTTGAGTTGCAGCAAGGGTGTGAAGGACCCTTTGGAAGTTCCATAGGTTAGGTTTGATTAGCCTCGGAGACGTCTCAGAGAAATGGGCCTCATCTCGCCTGGAGGGGAGAACCTCCTGGATTTTCTCGAGTTGCGACAGGTGCTCTCGACTTACGACTGGGGACCTCAGGGACCCGCTCTGGTGGCCTCAGAAAGGCCAGTCCCCATGCGAGTTGCACGGGTGCCTCTCGGGATTTCCTCTCCCGTCGATGCCGGGGCCTAGAGACCTTGTGTGGCAGTCGGTGCCGGAATCTGAGGATTCCTCTTCAGTGCTGACATGGCATTCTTGGGGTACTTCTGGAGTCTCCCCAGGGGAGTCAGTCCTCGTCTCGAGTGGGGGCATGCACGTGCGCTTTCCTCCCGAGCTGTAGCAGCAGTGTCACGCTTCCCTTCGCGTGGATCAAGGGATCTGTGGCTTTCCCTCGAGGCTTTCCCACGAGGCTTTCCCACGAGGCTTTTCCCACAGGGCTGTCCCACGTGCCACCGTGGTGTGAGTCGATCCTCGGCTTGAAAGTCGAGGCAGTGCAGGGAAAACAGGTTTCCCTGGAATGGACTGAGACATCTGGGGGACTCTGGGAATGGTGGCACGACCCTGGAGTTCCTCTCGCCTTTCCTGTGGAGAGCGCCTCCTCTTGAGATGCGACGGGAACGCCGGGAATTCTTTCCCGACCACGCAGGAAAGGATCCCTCCTCTCGAGCTAGGAGGCGGAAACGGGGCTCCTCTGGATGTGGGCGGACTCTCGTGCTTCTCTCGAGTGGAGACGGGTATGTCGGGGAACTTCTTGAGTTGCAGCAATGGTGTGAATGACCCATTTGGAAGTTCCAGAGTATTAGAAGTGATTAGACCTCCAGACGCCTCAGCGGAAATGGGCCTCATCTCGCCTGGATGGGAGAACCTCCTGGATTTTCTCGAGTTGTGGCAGGTGCTCTCGACTTACGATGGGGACCTCAGGGACCCGTTCTGGTGGCCTCAGGAAAGGCCAGTCCCCATGTGAGTAGCTTGGGGGCCTCTCGGGATTCCTCTCCCGTTGATGCCGGAGCCTAAGTTCTTGTGGGGAGTCGGTGCTGTAACCTGAGGATTCCTCTCCAGTGCTGACATAGATCTTGGGGTACTTCTGGAGTCTCCCCAGGGCAGTCAGTCCTCTACTCGAGTGGGGGCATGCACGTGCGCTTTCCTCCCGAGCTGTAGCAGCAGTGTCACGCTTCCCTTCGCGTGGATCAACGGATCTGTGGCTTTCCCTCGACGCTTTCCCCAAGAGGCTTTTCCACGAGGCTTTCCACAGGGCTGTCCCACGTGCCACCGTGGTGTGAGTCGATCCTCGGCTTGAAAGTCGACGCAGTGCAGGGAAAACAGGTTTCTCTGGAATGGACTGAGACATCTGGGGGACTCTGGAATGGTGGCAAGACCCTGGAGTTCCTCTCGCCTTTCCGGTGGAGAGCGCCTCCTCTTGAGATGCGACGGGAACGCCGGGAATTCTTTCCCGACCACGCAGGGAAAGGATCCTCCGCTCGAGGTATGAGGCGGAAACGGGGCTGCTCTGGATTTGGGCGGGACTCTCGTGCTTCCTCTCGAGTGGAGACGGGTATGTCGGGGAACTTCTTGAGTTGCAGCAAGGGTGTGAAGGACCCTTTGGAAGTTCGAGAGGTTAGGTGTGATTAGCCTCGAGACGCCTCAGCAGAAATGGGCCTCATCTCGCCTGGAGGGGAGAACCTCCTGGATTTTCTCGAGTTGCGGCAGGTGCTCTCGACTTACGACTGGGACCTCAGGGACCCGCTCTGGTGGCCTCAGGAAAGGCCAGTCCCCATGCAGTTGCTCGGGGGCCTCTCGGGATTCCTCTCCCGTCGATGCCGGGCCCTGGGACCTTGTGTGGAGTCTGTGCCGGATCCTGAGGATTCCTCTCCAGTGCTGACATGGATCTTGGGTACTTCTGGAGTCTCCCAGGGGAGTCATTCCTCTTCGCGAGTGGGGATATGCACGTGGGTTTTCCTCCCGAGCTGTAGCAGCAGTGTCACGCTTCCCTTCGCGTGGATCATGGGATCTGTGGCTTTCCCTCGAGGCTTTCTCAGGAGACTTTCTCACGAGGCTTTCCCACAGGGCTGTCCCACATGCCACCGTGGTGTGAGTCGATCCTCAGCTTGAAAGTCGAGGCAGTGCAGGGAAAAAAGGTTTCCGTGGAATGGAATGAGACATCTCGGGGAGTGTGGGAACGGTGGCACGAACCTGGAGTTCCTCTCCCGTTTCAAGTGGAGAGCGCCTCCTCTTGAGATGCGACGGAAACTCCGGGAATACTTTCCCGACCACGCAGGGAAAGGATCCCTCCTCTCGAGCTATGAGGCGGAAACGGGGCTCCTCTGTATGTGGGCGGGACTCTCGTCCTTCTTCTCGAGTGGAGTCGGGTATGACGGGGAACTTCTTGAGTTGCAGCAAGGGTGTGAAGGACCCTTGGGAAATTCCAGCGTTTAGGTGTGATTAGCCTCGAGGAGCCTCATCGGAAAAGGGCCTCATCTCGCCTGGAGGGGAGAACCTCCTGGATTTTCTCGAGTTGCGGCAGGTGCTCTCGACTTACGACTGGGACCTCAGGGACCCGCTCTGGTGGCCTCAGGAAAGGCCAGTCCCCATGCAGTTGCTCGGGGGCCTCTCGGGATTCCTCTCCCGTCGATGCCGGGCCCTGGGACCTTGTGTGGAGTCTGTGTCGGATCCTGAGGATTCCTCTCCAGTGCTGACATGGATCTTGGGTACTTCTGGAGTCTCCCAGGGGAGTCATTCCTCGTCGCGAGTGGAGATATGCACGTGGGTTTTCCACCCGAGCTGTAGCAGCAGTGTCAAGCTTCCCTTCGCGTGGATCATGGGATCTGTGGCTTTCTCCTCGAGGCTTTCTCAGGAGACTTTCCCACGAGGCTTTCCCACAGGGCTGTCCCACATGCCACCGTGGTGTGAGTCGATCCTCAGCTTGAAAGTCGAGGCAGTGTAGGGAAAAATGGTTTCTGTGGAATGGAATGAGACATCTGGGGGAGTGTGGGAACGGTGGCACGAACCTGGAGTTCCTCTCCCGTTTCAAGTGGAGAGCGCCTCCTCTTGAGATGCGACGGAAACGCCGGGAATACTTTCCAGACCACGCAAGGAAAGGATCCCTCCTCTAGAGCTATGAGGCGGAAACGGGGCTCCTCTGTATGTGGGCGGGACTCTCGTCCTTCTTCTCGAGTGGAGTCGGGTATGACGGGGAACTTCTTGAGTTGCAGCAAGGGTGTGAAGGACCCGTGGGAAATTCCAGCGTTTAATTGTGATTAGCCTTGAGGAGCCTCATCGGAAAAGGCCTCATCTCGCCTGGAGGGGAGAACCTAATGGATTTTCCCACGGGTCCTTCACACCCTTGCTGCAACTCAAGAAGTTCCCCGTCATACCCGACTCCACTCGAGAAGAAAGGACGAGAGTCCGCCCACATGCCAGAGGAGCCCCGGTTCTCCGCCTCATAGCTCTAGAGGAGGGATCCTTTCCTTGCGTGGTCTGGAAAGTATTCCGGCGTTTCCGTCGCATCTCAAGAGGAGGCGCTCTCCACTTGAAACGGGAGAGGAACTCCAGGTTCGTGCCACCGTTCCCACACTCCCCCAGATGTCTCATTCCATTCCACAGAAACCATTTTTCCCTACACTGCCTCGACTTTCAAGCTGAGGATCGACTCACACCACGGTGGCATGTGGGACAGCCCTGTGGGAAAGCCTCGTGGGAAAGTCTCCTGAGAAAGCCTCGAGAGGAAAGCCACAGATCCCATGATCCACGCGAAGGGAAGCTTGACACTGCTGCTACAGCTCGGGTGGAAAACCCACGTGCATATCTCCACTCGCGACGAGGAATGACTCCCCTGGGAGACTCCAGAAGTACCCAAGATCCATGTCAGCACTGGAGAGGAATCCTCAGGATCCGACACAGACTCCACACAAGGTCCAGGGCCCGGCATCGACGGGAGAGGAATCCCGAGAGGCCCCGAGCAACTGCATGGGGACTGGCCTTTCCTGAGGCCACCAGAGCGGGTCCCTGAGGTCCCAGTCGTAAGTCGAGAGCACCTGCCGCAACTCGAGAAAATCCATTAGGTTCTCCCCTCCAGGCGAGATGAGGCCCTTTTCCGATGAGGCTCCTCAGAGGCTAATCACACCTTAAACGCTGGAATTTCCCAAGGGTCCTTCACACCCTTGCTGCAACTCAAGAAGTTCCCCGTCATACCCGACTCCACTCGAGAAGAAGGACGAGAGTCCCGCCCACATACAGAGGAGCCCCGTTTCCGCCTCATAGCTCGAGAGGAGGGATCCTTTCCCTGCGTGGTCGGGAAAGTATTCCCGGAGTTTCCGTCGCATCTCAAGAGGAGGCGCTCTCCACTTGAAACGGGAGAGGAACTCCAGGTTCGTGCCACCGTTCCCACACTCCCCGAGATGTCTCATTCCATTCCACGGAAACCTTTTTTCCCTGCACTGCCTCGACTTTCAAGCTGAGGATCGACTCACACCACGGTGGCATGTGGGACAGCCCTGTGGGAAAGCCTCGTGAGAAAGTCTCCTGAGAAAGCCTCGAGGGAAAGCCACAGATCCCATGATCCACGCGAAGGGAAGCGTGACACTGCTGCTACAGCTCGGGAGGAAAACCCACGTGCATATCCCCACTCGCGAAGAGGAATGACTCCCCTGGGAGACTCCAGAAGTACCCAAGATCCATGTCAGCACTGGAGAGGAATCCTCAGGATCCGGCACAGACTCCACACAAGGTCCCAGGGCCCGGCATCGACGGGAGAGGAATCCCGAGAGGCCCCCGAGCAACTGCATGGGGACTGGCCTTTCCTGAGGCCACCAGAGCGGGTCCCTGAGGTCCCAGTCGTAAGTCGAGAGCACCTGCCGCAACTCGAGAAAATCCAGGAGGTTCTCCCCTCCAGGCGAGATGAGGCCCATTTCTGCTGAGGCGTCTCGAGGCTAATCACACCTAACCTCTCGAACTTCCAAAGGGTCCTTCACACCCTTGCTGCAACTCAAGAAGTTCCCCGACATACCCGTCTCCACTCGAGAGGAAGCACGAGAGTCCCGCCCAAATCCAGAGCAGCCCCGTTTCCGCCTCATACCTCGAGCGGAGGGATCCTTTCCCTGCGTGGTCGGGAAAGAATTCCCGGCGTTCCCGTCGCATCTCAAGAGGAGGCGCTCTCCACTGGAAAGGCGAGAGGAACTCCAGGGTCTTGCCACCATTCCCAGAGTCCCCCAGATGTCTCAGTCCATTCCAGGAGAAACCTGTTTTCCCTGCACTTGCCGTCGACTTTCAAGCCGAGGATCGACTCACACCACGGTGGCACGTGGGACAGCCCTGTGGAAAGCCTCGTGGAAAAGCCTCTTGGGAAAGCGTCGAGGGAAAGCCACAGATCCCGTTGATCCACGGCGAAGGGAAGCGTGACACTGCTGCTAGCAGCTCGGGAGGAAAGCGCACGTGCATGCCCCCACTCGAGTAGAGGACTGACTGCCCTGGGAGACTCCAGAAGTACCCCAAGATCTATGTCAGCACTGGAGAGGAATCCTCAGGTTACAGCACCGGACTCCCCACACAAGAACTTAGGCTCCCGGCATCAACGGGAGAGGAATCCCGAGAGGCCCCCAGCTACTCACATGGGGACTGGCCTTTCCTGAGGCCACCAGAACGGGTCCCTGAGGTCCCCATCGTAAGTCGAGAGCACCTGCCACAACTCGAGAAAATCCAGGAGGTTCTCCCCATCCAGGCGAGATGAGGCCCATTTCCGCTGAGGCGTCTGGAGTCTAATCACTTCTAATATCTGGAACTTCCAAATGGGTCCATTCACACCCATTGCTGCAACTCAGAAGTTCCCCGACATACCCGTCTCCACTCGAGAGGAAGCACGAGAGTCCGCCCACATCCAGAGGAGCACCGTTTCCGCCTCATAGCTCGAGAGGAGGGATCCTTTCCTGCGTGGTCGGGAAAGAATTCCCGGCAGTTCCCGTCGCATGCTCAAGAGGAGGCTCTCTCCACAGGAAAGGCGAGAGAACTCCAGGGTCGGTGCCACCATTTCCCAGAGTCCCCCAGATGTCTCAGTCCATTCCAGGGAAACCTGTTTTCCCTGCACTGCCTCGGACTTTCAAGCCGAGGATCGACTCACACCACGGTGGCACGTGGGACAGTCCCTGTGGGAAAGCCTCGTGGGAAAGCCTCGTGGAAAGCCTCTGAGGCAAAGCCACAGATCCCTTGATCCAGGCGAAGGGATGCGTGACACTGCTGCTACAGCTCGGGAGGAAAGCGCACGTGCATGCCCCACTCGAGACGAGGACTGACTCCCCTGGGGAGACTCCAGAAGTACCCAAGAGCATGTCAGCACTGAAGAGGAATCCTCAGATTCCGGCACCGAAGCCACACAAGGTCTTAGGCCCGGCATCGACGGGAGAGGAAACCCGAGAGGCACCCGTGCAACTCGCATGGGGACTGGCCTTTCTGAGGCCACCAGAGCGGGTCCCTGAGGTCCCCGTCGTAAGTCGAGAGCACCTGTCGCAACTCGAGAAAATCCAGGAGGTTCTCCCCTCCAGGCGAGATGAGGCCCATTTCCACTGAGACGTCTCGAGGCTAATCAAACCTAACCTATGGAACTTCCCAAAGGGTCCTTCACACCCTTGCTGCAACTCAAGAAGTTCCCCGACATACCCGTCTCCACTCGAGAGGAAGCAGGAAAGTCCCGCCCACATCCAGAGGAGCCACGTTTCCTCCTCATTGCTCGAGAGGTTTGATCCTTTCCCTGCGTGGTCGGGAAAGAATTCGCCGCATTCCCGTCCCACATCAAGAGGAGGCGCTCTCCAGAGGAAAAACGAGAGGAACTCCAGAGTCGTGCCCCCATTCCCAGAGTCCCCCAGATGTCTCAGTCCATTCCAGGGAAACCTGTATTCCCTGCACTGCCTCGACTTTCAAGCCGAGGATCGACTCACACCACAGTGGCACGTGGGACAGCCCTGTGGGAAAGCCTCGTGGAAAGCCCTCTTGCGAAAGCCTCGAGGGAAAGCCACAGATCAGTTGATACACGCGAAGGAAGCGTGACACTGTTGCTACAGCTCGGGAGGAAAGCGCACGTGTATGCCCCACTCGAGTAGAGGACTGACTGCCCTGGGGAGACTCCAGAAGTACCCCAAGATCCATGTCAGCACTGGAGAGGAATCCTCAGGTTCCGGCACCGACTCCACACAAGATCTTAGGCCCTGGCATCGACGGAGAGGAATCCGAGAGGCCCCCGAGCAACTCGCATGGGGACTGGCCTTTCCTGAGGCCACCAGAGGCGGTCCCTGAGGTCCCCGTCGTAAGTTGAGAGCACCTGCCGCAACTCTAGAAAATCCAGGAGGTTCTCCCTCCAGGCGAGATGAGGCCCATTTCCACTGAGGCGTCTCGAGGCTAATTACACCTAACCTCTGGAACTTCCAAAGGGTCCTTCACACCCTTGCCGCAACTCAAGAAGTTCCCCGACATACCCGTCTCCACTCGAGAGGAAGCACGAAGAATCCCGCCCACATCCAGAGGAGCCCTGTTTCCTCCTCCTAGCTCGAGGGGAGGGATCCTTTCCCTGCGTGGTCGGGAAAGAATTCCCGGCATTTCCGTCGCATCTCAAGAGAGGGCTCTCT
>NW_017190274.1:0-11367 GCF_001704415.2 Capra hircus | reverse complement strand
TTGTGTGGAGTTGGTTCTGGAACCTGAGGTTTCCTCTCCATTGCTGACATGGATCTTGGGGTACTTTGGAGTCTCCCAGGGGAGTCAGTTCTTGTCTCGAGTGGGGGCATGCACGAGCGCTTTCCTCCCCTGGAGCAGCAGTGTCACGCTTCCCTTCGAGTGGATCAAGGGATCAGTGGCTTTCCCTCGAGGCTTTCCCACGACGCATTCCCCAGGAGGCTTTCCCAGGGCTGTCCCACGTGCCACCGTAGTGTGAGAGTCGCTCCTCGGCTTGAAAGTCGAGGCAGTGCAAGGAAAACTGTTTTTCCCTGGAATGGACTGAGACATCTGGGGGAATCTGGGAATGGTGGCACGAACCTGGAGTTCCTCTCGCCTTTCCTGTGGAGAGTGCCTCCACTTCAGATGTGACGGGAACGCCGGGAATTCTTTCCACACGCAGGGAAAGGATTCCTCCTCTCGAGCTTTGAGGCGGAATCGGGCTCCTCTGGATGAGGGGCCTCTTGCTTCCTCTCGAGCGGAGACGGGTATGTCGGGGATCTTCTTGAGCAGCAAGGGTGTGAAGGACCCTTTGGAATTTACCGAGGCTGGTGTGATTAGCCTCGAGACGCCTGTGGCGGAAATGGGCCTCATCTCGCCTGGAGGGGAGAACCTCCTGGATTTCTCTCGAGTTGCGGCAGGTGCTCTCGACTTACGACGGGGACTTCAGGGACCCGCTCTGGTGCCTCAGGAAAGGCCAGTCCCTTGCGGTTGCTCGGGGCCTCTCAGGATTCCTCTCCCGTCGATGCCGGGGGCCTAAAACCTTGTGTGGAGTCGGTGCCGGAACCTGAGCATCCCTCTCCAGTGCTGACATGGATCTTGGGGTACTTCTGGAGTCTCCCCAGGGGAGTCAGTCCTCGTCTCGAGTGGGGGCATGCAGTTGCTTTCCTCCGAGCTGTAGCAGCAGTGTCACGCTTCCCGTCGAGTGGATAAAGGGATCAGTGTCTTTCCCTTGAGGCTATTCCATGAGGCTTTCCCAGGAGTCTTTCCCACAGGGCTGTCCCACGTTCCACCGTGGTGTGAGTCGATCCTCGGCATGAAATCGAGGCAGTGCAGGGAAAACAGTTTTCCCTGGAATGGACTGAGACATCTGGGGACTCTGGGAATGGTGGCACGACCCTGGAGTTCCTCTCGCCTTTCCTGTGGAGAGCGCCTCCTCTTGAGATGTGACAGCAAGGCCAGGAATTCTTTCCCGACCACACAGGGAAAGGATCCCTCCTCTCGAGTTATGAGGCGGAAACGGGGCTCCTCTGGATTTGGGCGGGACTCTCTCGCTTCCTCTCGAGTGGAGACGGGTATGTCGGGGAACTTTTTGAGTTGCAGCAAGGGTGTGAAGGACCCTTTGGAAGTTCCAGAGGTTAGGTGTGATTAGCCTCGAGACTCCTCAGAGGAAATGGGCCTCATCACGCCTGGCGGGGAGAACCTCCTGGTTGCTCTCGAGTTGGGGTTGGTGCTCTCCACTTACCACGGTGTCCTCAGAGACCCGCTTTGGTGGCCTCAGGAAAGGCAAGTCCCCATGCGAGTTGCTCGGGGGACACTCGAGATTCCTCTTCTGTCGATCCCGGGGCCTAAGATCTTGTGTGGAGTCGGTTCAGAACCTGAGGATTCCTCTCCAGTGTTGACATGGACCTTGGGGTACTTCTGGAATCTACTGAGGGGAGTCAGTCCTCGTCTCGAGTGGGGGCATGCACGTGCACTTTCCTCCCGAGCTGTAGCAGCAGTGTCACGGTCCCTTAGTGTGGATCAAGGGATATGTGGCTTTCCCACGAGGCTTTCCCACGAGGCTTTCCCACAGAGCTGTCCCACGTGCCACCGTGGGTGAGTCGATCCTCGGCTTGAACGTCGAGGCAGTGCAGGGAAAACAGGTTTCCCTGGAATGGACTGAGACATCTGGGGGACTCTGGGAATGGTGATACGACACTGGAGTTCTTCTCGCTTTCCTGTGGAGAGCGGCCTCCTCTTGAGATGCCGACGGGAACGCCGGGAATTCTTTCCCGACGACATAGGGAAAGGATCCCTCCTCTGGAGCTAGGAGGCGGAAACGGGGCTCCTCTGGATGTGGGCGGGACTCTCGTGCTTCCTCTCGAGTGGAGACGGTATGTCGGGGAACTTCTTGAGTTGCAGCAAGGGTGTGAAGGACCCTCTGGAAGTTCCAGAGGTTAGGTGTGATTAGCATCGAGAGCCCTCAGCGGTAATGGGCCTCACTCGCCTGGAGGGGAGAACCTCCTGGATTTTCTCGAGTGGCGGCAGGTGCTCTCGACTTAAGACGGGGATGTCAGGGAGCCGCTCTGGTGGCCCATGGAAAGGCCAGTCCCCATGCGAGTAGCTCTGGGGCCTCTCGGGATTCCTCTCCCGTCGATGCCGGGGCCTAAGACCTTGTGTGGAGTCGGTGCCGGAAACTGAGTATTCCTCTCCAGTGCTGACATGGATCTTGGGGGACTTCTGGAGTCTCCCCAGGGGAGTCAGTCCTCGTCTCGAGTGGGGGCATGCACGTGCGCTTTCCTCCCGAGCTGTAGCAGCACTGTCATGCTTCCCTTAGCGTGGATCAAGGGATCTATGGCTTTCCCTCGAGGCTTTCCCACGAGGCTTTCCCACGAGGCTTTCCCACAGGGCTGTCCCATGTGCCACCGTGGTGTGAGTCGATCTTCGGCTTGAAAGTCGAGGCAGTGCAGGGAAAACAGGTTTCCCTGAAATGGAGTGAGACATCTGGGGAACTCTGTGAATGTGGCACGACCCTGGAGTTCCTCTCGCCTTTCCTGTGGAGAGCGCCTCCTCTTGAGATGCGACGGGAATGCCGGGAATTCTTTCCCGACCACGCAGGGAAAAGATCACTTCTTTCGAGCTAGCAGGGGGAAACGGGGCTCCTCTGGATGTGGGCGGGACTCTCGTGCTTCCTCTCGAGTGGAGACGGGTATGTCGGGGAACTTCTTGAGTTGCAGCAAGGGTGTGAAGGACCCTTTGGAGCTTCCAGAGGTTAAGTGTGAATAGCCTCGAGACGCCGCAGCGGAAATGGGCCTCATCTCGCCTGGAGGGGAGAACCTCCTGGATTTTCTAGAGTTGCTGCAGGTGCTCTCGACTTACGACGGGACCTCAGGGACCCGCTCTGCTCGCCTCAGGAAAGGCCTGTCCCCATGCGAGTTGCTCGGGGGCCTCTATTGATTCCTCTCCCGTCTATGCCGGGGCCTGAGACCTTGTGTGGAGTCGGTGCCGGAACCTGAGGATTCCTCTCCAGTTCTGACATGGATCTTGGGGTACATCTGGAGTCTCCCAGGGGAGTCAGTCCTCGTCGCGAGTGTGGCGTGCACGTGCGCTTTCCTCCCGAGCTTTAGCAGCAGTGTCACGCTTCCCTTTGCGTGGATCCAGGGATCTGTGGCTTTCTCTGTAGGCTTTCCCACGAGGCTTTCCCACTAGGCTTTTTCACAGGGCTGTCCCTCGTGCCACCGAGGTCTGAGTCGATCCTCGGCTTGAAAGTCGAGGCATTGGGGGGAAAACAGGTTTCCGTGGAATCGACTGACACATCTGGGGGCTCTGGGAATGGTGGCACGACCCTGAGTTCCTCTCGCCTTTCCTGTGGAGAGCGCCTCTTCTTGAGATGCGACGGGATCGCCGGAAATTCTTTCCCGACCACGCAGGGAAAGGATCCCTCCTCTCGAGCTATGAGACTGAAACGGGGCTCTTCTGGTTGTGGGCGGGACTCTTGTGCTTCCATTCGAGTGAAAACGGGTATGTCGGGGAACTTATTGAGTTGCAGCAAGGGTGTGAAGGGCCCTTTGGAAGTTCCAGAGGTTAGGTGTGATTAGCCTCGAGATGCCTCAGCGCAAATGGGTCTCATCTCGCCTGGAGGGGAGAACCTCCTGGATTTTCTCGAGTTGCGCCAGGTGCTCTCGACTTACTACGGGGACCTCAGGGACCCGCTTTGGTGGCCTCAGGAAAGGCCAGTCCCCATGCGAGTTGCTCGGGAGCCTCTCGTGATGTCTCTCCCTCTCCAGTGTGTCTTGAATCTTGACTGGCCTTTCCTGAGGCCACCAGAGCGGGTCCCTGCGGTCCCCGTCGTAAGTCGAGAGCACCTGCCGCAACTGGAGAAAATCAAGGATGTTCTCCCCTCCAGGCAAAATGAAGCCTATTTCCGCTGACACATCTCAAGGCTAAGCACACTTAAACTCTGGAACTTCCAAAGGGTCCTTCACACCCTTGCAGCAAATCAAGAAGTTCCCCGACATACCCGTCTCCACTCAAGAGGAAGCACGATAGTTCCGCCCGCATCCAGAGGAGCCCCGTTTCCCCCTCATAGCTCGAGAGGAGGGATCCTTTCCCTGTGCGGTCGGGAAAGAATTCCCGGCGTTCCCGTCACATCTCAAGAGGAGGCGTTCTCCACAGGAAAGGTGAGAGGAACTCCAGGGACATGCCACCATTCTCCGAGTCCCCCAGATGTTTCAGTCTATTCCAGGGAAACCTGTTTCCCCGCACTTACTCGACTTTCAAGCCAAGGATCGACTCACACCACTGTGGCACGTGGGACAGCCCTGTGGCAAAGCCTCGTGGGAAAGCCTCGTGGGAAAGCCTTGAGGGAAAGCCACAGATCCCTTGATCCACGCGAAGGTAAGAGCGACACTGCTGCTACAGCACGGGAGGAAAGCGCACGTGCATGCCCCCACTCGAGACGAGGACTGACTCCCCTGGGGAGACTCCAGAAGTACACCATGATCCATGTCAGCACTGGAGAGGAATCCTCAGGTTACTGCACCGACTCTATGTAAGGTCTGAGGCCCCGGCATCGACGGGAGAGGAATCCGGAGAGGGCCCCGAGCAACTCGCATGGGGACTGGAATTTCCTGAGGCCACCAGAGCGGATCCCTGAGGTCCCCGTCGTAAGTCGAGAGCACCTGCCGCAACACGGTAAAATCCAGGAGGTTCTCCCCTCCAGGGCAAGATGAGGCCCGTTTCCGCTGAGGTGTCTCGAGGCTAATCACACGTGACCTCTGGAACTTCCAAAGAGTCTTTCACAGTCATGCTGCAACTCAAGAAGTTCCCCGACATACCCGTCTCCACTCAAGAGGAAGCACGAGTGTCCCGGCCACATCCAGAGGAGCTCCGTTTCCGGCTCGTAGCTCGAGATGTGCGATCCTTTCCTTGATTGGTCGGGAAAGAATTCCCGGCATTCCCATCGCATCTCAAGAGGAGGCGCTCTCCAAAGGAAAGGGGAGAGGAACTGCAGGGTCGTGCCACCATTCCGAGACTCACCCAGATGTCTCAGTCCATTCCACAGGAACCTGTTTTCCCTGCACTGCCTTGGCCTTCATGCCGAGGATCGACTCACACCACCGTCACACGTGGGACAGCCCTGTGGGAAAGCCTAGTGGGAAAGACTCGAGGGAAAGCCACAGATCCCTTGGTCCAGGGATGGGGAAGCGTGACACTGCTGCTACAGCATGGGAGGAAATGTCACGCTCATGCCCCCACTCGAGACGAGGCCTGACTCCCTTGTGGAGACTCGAGAAGTACCACAAAATCCATGTCAGCACTGGAGAGGAATCCTCAGGTTCCGGCCCCGACTCCACACAAGGTCTTAGGCCCCGGCATCGACGGGAGAGGAATCACGAGAGGCCCCCTAGCAACACGCATGATGACTGGCGTTTCCTGTGGCCGCCAGAGCGGGTCCCTGAAGTCCCTGTCGTAACTCGAGAGCACCTGCTGAAACTCGGGAATATCCAGGAGCCTCTCCATTCCAGGCGACATGAGGCCCATTTCTGCTGAGGCATCTCGAGACTAACCACACCTAACCTCTGGAACTTCCAAAGGGTCCTTCACACCCTTGCTGCAACTCAAGAAGTTCCCCGACATACCCGTTCCTCTTCACATTTATCCATAATGGTGGTGTCATCTGCATATCTAAGTTTATTGATATTTCTACGGCAATCTTGATTCCAGCTCATGTATCTTCCATCCCAGCATTTTTCATGATGTACTCTGCATATAAGTTAAATAAACAGGGTGACAATATACAGCCTTTGCATACTCTTTTTCCTTTTTGGAACCAGTCTGTTGTTCCATGTCCTGCTCTAACTGTTGCTTCCTGACCTTCATCCAGATTTCTCAAGAGGCAGGTTAGGTGGTCTGGTATTCCCATCTCTTTCAGAATTGTGGCTAAAACAACAGTATAAGGACCTTTCCGATGTCAGGCCAAGGAATTGTGTTTCCAGTCATTGAGCCACACCTGATCACTGAGCACAAATTCATGAATCTGTTCCTCAAGGGGGAATGATATTCTTTTTTATACAAACTTAGTTACCTGATTTATTACCTTACCTAATTGTTCCATCTGCTGTGAAATCCCACCCCCTTACTTGTGGCAAATCTGCTAACACCTGCCTCACTGTGGGAGGGGGTCTCCCATAGAAAATTTCATAAGGACAACAACTATCGGAACGTGCGGTTACCCATAATATGAGTAAGTCTGCCGGAAGCAAGCCCATCCATGTACAGTCAGTCTCTATGATCCATTTTGAAAGTGTCTCTTCAAGAGTTTGGTTGTTTCTTTCCACCATTCCAGAACACTGGGGCCTATATGCTGTATGTAATTTCCACTGATATTTAGAGCTTCACATACCTGTTAATTAACACGGCTACAAAGACAGGGCCATTGTCGGATTCTATACTGGTTGGAAACCCAAGTCTGGGAATTATTTCTCAAATCAGCGAGCTACTTCGTTTTCTTTTTCAGATCAGGTAGGGAAGGCCTCTGCCCAACCGGAGAAGGTACCTACTATTCTAGTAAGTCATGATAACAGGTGACTGCCTTTGCTTCCCGAAGGACACTCGCTTTCCCTGCATCCTGAGAACTCCACGTCTCAGCCAGTTGGAAAAGCGCTTCTTGGAGGTCATTATTCAGGGGCAACTTCCCCTGGAGCCCGGGGCCATAGGGAGCGGCTCCACACTCCCAGGGAAAGGCAGAGCCACAGCCACACATCTGTCCCATCCCCTTTGCTCTGTAGGAGAGCTCTAGTGAGCCTAGGTCTGTCAGGAAAATTCTTGGCTCCTATGGGGACACATTCTATGTGTGAAACTGCATCCAGGACCTAGGGGCCACAGGGCGCCTGTTTTCTCTCGGGGGCAGAGGGGTGGGGGCCTGAAGCAGTGCGGCCCAGCAACAGCTTCCACATCCATCCAATTGCTCTTTTCTTACCTCTGATAGAACTAGCTTTGTTCCAGCCTTTGGCAATTTGGAGGCAAGCGGCCCCCCTTCCTCCCCAAGGAGGCATGGGACCTAATTTGAGTGGAAAGGCCCCTCACGGAGCTGAACCCAGGAAGGCACCCAGTCATGTCTGACACATTCCTGCATCCTGCTTCTTCATGAGCAATACCGCTATAAGCTAGGAATGTCTTTCCCAAGGCTCAGAAAGGACAGGGGAGATTCATGGCGCTGCCTCTGGAATTTCGGTCCTCTGAGCAGACCTGGAGGTCTCCCCTTGAAGGAGCTAACCAGTTTCTTCCAAATACAGGCTTGCAAACACACACTGGGTGGCTGCCTCTTCTTCCCTGAAGGACGATCACTTTCCCCGCATCCTGTGAACTCTGCATCCCAGCCTGCTGGAAAGCGCTTCTTGGAGGTCATTTTTCAGGGACAATTTTCCCTGGAGCCCGGGGCTGTAGGGAGGGCCCCATGCTCGCTGTGAAAGGCAGAGTCACATCCACAGTCTGTTCTACCCCTTTTGCCCTGTGGGAGAGCTCTAGTGAGCCTAGGTCTGTCAGGAAAATTCTTGGCTCCTATGGGGACACACCCTGTGTGTTAACCTGCATATCGGACCTAGGGGCCACAGGGCGCCTGTTCCTCTCGGGGGGACCCTGAAGTGGTGCGGACCAGCAACAGCCTGAACATCCATCCGATTGCTCTTTTCTTCCTTCTGATACAGCTAGCTTTGCTTCTCGCTTTGGCATTTCGGAAGCCAGGGGGAGCCCCACCGCTGTTGTCCTGGGGTCTATTGGAGGTACCGGGTCTATTGGACCCCAGCATGGCACCCGACCCCCTCAGACACACTCCCGCAGCCTCCTTCCCCATGGGCAGGACTGCTCTGACCTAGGAATGTGTTCCCAAGGCTCAGAAAATGCAGGGAGACACACGGCCCTGACTCTGGAACTGAGGCCGTTGGAGCAGGCCTGGAGGTCTGACGTCTGAGACGCCAAACACTTGCTGCAAGATACAGGTGTGAAAACACACTCTCTGGGGCTGCCTTTCCTTCCTCCAAGGAAGAGAGCTTTTTCCAGTCTCCTCCGTGCTGAGTCATACAAGGCTGGAAAGGTCTGGCTTCGAGGGCATTTCGCAGCAGCAATGGCCCCTGAGGCCCTGCACACAGGGAGGGATCCTACCCTCCCGGGGGAAGTCAAAGCAACCTCCAAATAGCTGTTCTCTCATGTTTCCTCTGCAGGAGGGAGCTAGTGAGCCCAGGTCTGTGTGGAACGTTCTTGGATCCTGCGGGGAAATCATCCTGGGAGCCCACCTGGATACCAGTCGTAGGGGCTAAAATTCGCATTTTCCTTCCTTGGAGCCCTAACGCAGAACAGCCTAGCAACTGGTTGAAAATCCATCCTGTTGCTGTTTTCTTCCCTCTGACAGAGCGAGCTTTGCTCCCCATTTTGGGATTTCAGAAGCAAGGAGGTGGCCTGCAACTCCTTGCCTGGGGTCCATTGGAGGTGCAAGGTGCCCTCGACCAGGTGACCCCAGCATGACACCTGGCCCCCTCAGACACACTCCCGCAGCCTGCTTCCCCATGGGCAGGACTGCTCTCACCTAGGAATGTGTTTGCAAGGCCAGGAAACTGCAGGGACACACAGGACCCTGATTCTGGCATTGAGTCTGTTGGAACAGGCCTGCAGGTCTTCTGTCTAACAAGCCAAACACTTGCTGCAAGATACAGGCCTGAAAACACACTCTTGGGCTGCCTTTCCTTCCTCCAAGGAAGAGAGTTTTCTCAGACTCCTGTTGGCTGAGAGCCACACAGGGCTGAAAAGCACTTGCTGGGAGATTCTTTTTCATTGGCCATGGCCCCTGAGGCCCTGTGCTCAGGGAGGGCTCCCTCCCTCCAGGGAAGTCAAAGGAAGCTCCAAACGGCTGTTTCAATCATGTTTCTGAGAGAGTCAATTGCCAAGGCAGGTTTATAAGAAGTTCAAGGGTCCCCAAGGAGAGAGGGGTCTAGAATTCTCAAGGAGGAAGAAAGGACAAACTGTTTTCCCCTCTACATTCCTTAGGATTATATAACAATCATGCATCCTTCTTGAGGACGGGTCTCTGGAAAAAAACCTTGCTGGCTAATCCTGTTATCTTAAAATGTAAATTATGGGAGTAGGTCTAGTGAGTCTTTACAACCTCCAGACATTCTTTTGTTCGTTGTCATAACTTATTGGAGAGTATATAACTCCATTACCAACACTAGCAAGGGGGTACGCTTTCTGCCCCTTGTGATGTCTCTGTCAGAAGCTTTCTCTATCTCCTTTATACTTTAATAAAACTCTATTGCACAAAAGCTCTGAGCAATCAAGCCTCGTCTTGGGCCCTGGATTGAATTCTTCTCCTCCATAAGCCAAGAAATCCCAGCATCTTTTCGTGGTTCAGCAACAATATTTCATTTCCTCTGCAGGAGAGAGCTAGTGAGCTTAGGTCTGTCTGGAACATTCTTGGATCCTGTGGGGAAAATATCCTGTGCACACATCTGGATACTGGGCCTAGAGGCCAAAATTTGCATTTCTTTCCCGGGGAGCCCTAACGTGGTGTGACTTAGCAACTGCCTTGAAAATCCATCCCATTGCTGTTTTCCTCCTTCTGACAGAGCTAGCTTTGTTCCTGCTTTGGGATATCTCAACCGAAGGGCCGGTCCATAGCTACTCGCCTGGGGCCATTGGATGTGCAAGGTGCCCTCGACTAGGTGACCCTAGCATGGCACTCAGCCCGCTCAGACACACTCCCGAGGCTTCTTTCTCATGGGAAGCACTGCTCCAACCTAGGAATGTGTCTGCAATGCTTGGAAAGTGCAGTGAGACACACAGCCCTGACTCTGCAATTGAGGCCCTCAGAGCAAGCCTGCAGCTCTGATGTCTGAGAAGCAAAACACTTGCTGCAAGAGAGGCCTGAAAACACACTCTCTGTGGATGACTTTCCTTCCTCTAAGGAAGATAGTTTTCCCAGTCTCCTGCTTCCTGAATGTCACACAGCTGGAATGCGCTTGCTTGGAGGTCGTGATTCAGTGGCAATGACCCCTGAGGCCCTTTGCCCAGGGAGGGCTCCCACACTCACAGGCAAATCAAAGCAACTTCCAAGTGAGTCAGCTCTTCACATCAAATGGCCACAGTATTGGAGTTTCAGGTTCAGTATTAGTCCTTCCAATGTATATTCAGACCTGATTTCCTTTAGGATGGAGTGGTTGCGTCTCCTTGTAGTCTAAGCGACCTACAAGCATCTTCTCCAACACCACAGTTCAAAAGCATCCAATTTTCAGCTGTCACTTTCTTTATAGTACATCTTTCATATCCATCCATGACATATGGAAAAACCATAGCCTTGACTGGATGGATCTTTGTTGGCAAAGCAACGTCTCGGCTTTTTAATATGCTGTCTAGTTTGGTCATCACTTTTCTTCCAAGTCATAAATATGTTTTAAGTTCATGGAGGCAGCCATCACCTGCAGTGATTTCCAAGCCCCCCAAAATAGTCTGCTGCTGTTTCCAATGTTTTCCCATCTATTTGCCATGAAGTGATGAGACTGGATGCAATGATTTTAGTTTTCTGAATGCTGAGCTTTAAGCTAACTTTTTCACTCTCCTCTTTCACTTTCATCAGGAGACTCTTTAGTTCTTATACACTTTCTGCCATAAGGGTGGTGTCGTCTGCATATCTGAGATTCTTGATATTTCTCCCAGCAATCTGGATTCCAGCGTGTGCTTCCTCCAGCCCAGTGTTTCTCATGATGTACTCTGCATATAAGTTAAATAAGCAGGGTGACAATAATACGCCAGAACATATTCCTTTTCCTATTTTAGAACCAGTCTGTTGTTCCATGTCCAGTTCGAACTGTTTCTTCCTGACCTGCATACAGGTTTCTCAAGAGACAGGTCAGGTGGTCTGGTATTCCCATCTCTTTCAGAATTTTTCCCCAGTTTATTGTGATCCACACAGTCAAAGGCTTTGGCATAGTCAATAAAGCAGAAATAGATGTCTTTTTTTCTGGAACTCTCTTGCTTTTTCAATGATCCAGTGGATGTTGGCAGTTTGATCTCTGGTTTCTCTGCATTTTTTTAAATCCCTCTTGAACATTTGGAAGTTCACAGTTCATGTGAACTTGG
>NW_017190273.1:0-11368 GCF_001704415.2 Capra hircus | reverse complement strand
ACATCCAGAGGAGCCCCCGTTTCCGCCTCGTATCTAGAGAGGAGGGATCCTTTCCGTGCGTGGTCGGAAAGAATTCCCCGCGTTCCCGTCGCATCTCAGAGGAAGTGCTCTCGGCACAGGAAAGGCCAGAGGAACTCCAGGGTCGTGCCACCATTCCAAGAGTTCCCCAGATGTCTCAGTCCATTCCAGAGGAACCTGTTTTCCCTGCACTGCACGACTTTCACGGCCGAGGATCGTCTCACACCAAGGTGGCATGTGGGAGCAGCCTGTGGGAAAGCCTCATGGGAAAGCCTAGAGGGAAAGCCACAGATCCCTTGATCGACGCGACGGGAAGCGTGACACTGCTGCTACCGCTCGGGAGGAAAAGCGCACGTGCATGCCCCCACTCGAGACGAGGACTGACTCCCCTGGGGAGACTCCAGAAGTACCACAAGATCCATGTCAGCACTGGAGAGGAATCTTCAGGTTCCAGCCCCGACTTCACACAAGGTCTTAGGCCCCGGCATCGACAGGAGAGGAATCCTGAGAGGCCCCTAGAAACTTGAATGGGGACTGGCCTTTCTGAGGCCACCAGAGCTGGCCCCTGAGGTCCCGTCGTAAGTCGAGAGCACCTGCCGCAACTCGAGAAAATCCAGGAGGTTCTCCCCTCCAGGCGAGATGAGGCCCATTTCCACTGAGGTGTCTCGAGGCTAATCACACCTAACCTCTGGAACTTCCAAAAGGTACTTTACACCCTTGCTGCAACTCAATATGTTCCCGACATACCCGTCTCCACTCGAGAATAGCAAGATGGTCCCCCCCACATCCACAGGAGGCGCGTTTCCGCCTCGTCGCTCGAGATGAGGGATCCTTTCCTTCCGGGGGCCAGCGTGAGGAATTCCGCCTATCGCAAAGGTCATGAGGAAGGAGGCTTGGCATGCCAAAGGCGTGCTCAAGCCTCAGGTAACCCCCTGTTCCCGAGCATCGAACCCCAAAACCAGAGTCTGTTTTATGCTCTCACCTACACTTCTGACTTTACGGGGGCTCTCCCCCATAACTGTTTCTCTCGGAGAAGAAGTAAACGTGCAGCTTCAAGGCAATAAATATTCTTGGCATGACAAGAGTGTTTCAGCTTGCCGACTCCTCTGAAGGTTATCTAGCCACCTTTATAGGTTTGTCCGGCCACATGTGATTGTTTACAGCCTCCCAACCTGAGAGGCATGAGATGTTTTAGACTTACTAAAGGCAAATTATTTTTGGGGAGTTAGAAATTATTAGTATAGTTGGTTAGGAATTATATTGGTGAAGGGTTCTTCATTTGTTGTGTCAAAAATTGCTGCTAATTCCCTGCTCTGGGTGGGACAAGGATATTTTAGGTCAAACCTCTCTGCTGACAGACCAGCTTGTGTGACAGGATTATCCATACTGCTGCCACTAGGCACAAGATTGTTTACTACCTCTCAACTGTAAACAGCACAGAGAGTTTTGGAGTATTTTGAGAGTCTTAATTAGCATAGGACTTTTTCTTCTTGTTGAGTCAATGATTGCCACCAGGCCTCCATATCCTTAGGCACTTGGGAATATATTAATCAATGTATTTGGAATATAGCAAAGGAAATATAGCAGTTTTTGATGTTAGCAATACTAGACTTTTTTTGGATTTTCACTTTTGTAATAGATCACTGTACTTTGTTATATATCACTGTGTCCTTTCTATGTAAGAATGTAACTTTATCATATCTTAAGACTAAATAGATCTTAAGGGGAGAATTGATGAAAGGATTTTCATTTGTTAGGCTGATGTTTGCTGATAAATCTCCATGTTCCCTACCCTTATAATGAATATAACTAGTATATAGGAGAAATAAGTATTAACCTTTAAGCATATAGGAGAAATAAGAATTCACCTTTAAGACTAATCATGTTAACCTTGGGTTAAATAAATTCCTTTCTTGATTGTAACTCACTACACCCTCACCCTATAGGAATGTAACTTTATTTGGAGGGTGGTGCCTGGTTTAAGAAAAAACACCCTTGGAAGAAATAAGTTTATTTGGTTATCAGAAAGAAAGGATCATAAAATGTCAGCAGGTCTCATTCATGGCCAGAAGATGATGTAAGATCCCTAAGACCTTTTTTTTATACATTTATGTGAAGCACCTGATTTTGATAAAGGTCAGGATGCCGACTCCTGCGTGACTCTGTATTCATCCCTATGTGTAACAAGAGGTATACAAGCAAAACCAAAAATAAAGAAATCAGATCAGTTTCCGGAAAGACTGATTCCCCATGTCGCTTCTTTTTTGCTCCCGTTTTTCTGGCTGAATTCTCTACTGGAGGATGGATGTTATTCCACGTAATCCAAGTTATTCAGCCTCTTTTTCTCCAATAATCTTCCTACTACACTATCCATTTCTAATCTCTTTATATCTGGGATTAAATATGTATATTTCCAAAGACGACGACTACGTCCCACCTTCGAATCACCCTGGATCCACCGGGGCTGGACCACGGCACTTTCCCTGCTTGGTCGGGAAAGAATTCCCGGCGTTCCCACCCGAATCTCAAGAAGAGGCGCTCTCCACAGGAAAGGCGAGAGGAATTCCAGGGTCGTGCCACAATTCCAAGAGTCCCCCAGATGTCTCAGTCCATTCCAGAGGAACCTGTTTTCCCTGCACTGCCTTGATTTTCACGCCGAGGATCGACTGGCACCACGGTGGCACGTGGGACAGCGATGTGGGAAAGCCTCGTGGGAAAGCCTCGAGGGAAAGCCCCGTGGGAAATACCTCGAGGGAAAGACACAGATCTCTTGATCCACGCGACGGGCAGAGTGACACTGCTACTGCAGCTCGGGAGGTAAGCGTTCTTGCATGATCCCGCTGAGAAGAGGACTGACACCCCTGGGGAGACTCAAGAAGTACCAAGAACCATGTCAGCACGGGAGAGGAATCCTCAGGTACCGGCCTCGACTTCACACAAGGTCTTAGGCCCCACCATCGACGGGAGAGGAATCCGGAGGCCCCGTAGCCACTCGATGGGAACTGGCCTTTCTGACGCCACAGAGCGGGTCCCTGAGTCCCAGCGAACGTTGAGAACACCTGCCACAATTCGAGAAAATCCAGGAGTTCTCCCACAGGCAAGATGAGGCCAATTTCCGCTGAGGCTCTCGAGGCTAATCACACCTAAACTCTGGAAATTCCAAAGGTTCCTTAACAACTTGCTGAAACTCAAGAAGTTCCCCGACATACCGTCTCCACTCCAGAGGAAGCACGAGGGTCCCGCCACATCCAGAGGAGCCCCGTTTATGCCTCGGACCTCGAGATGACGGATCCTTTCCCTGCTTGGTCGGGAAAGAATTCCGGCGTTCCCGTCCCATCTCAAGAGAGGCGCTCTCCACAGGAAAGGCGAGCGGAACTCCAGGGTCGTACCACCATTCCAAGAGTCCCCAGATGTCTCAGTCCATTCCAGAGGAACATGTTTTCTGCACTGCTCGACTTCAAGCCGAGGATCGACTCACACCCTGGTGGCAGGTGGGACAGCCCTGTGGGAAGAGCTCTTGGGAAAGCCTTGAAGGAAAGACTTGAGTGAAAGCTACAGATCCCTTGACCACGCGTTAGGAAGCGTGACACTGCTGCTACAGCTCGGGAGGAAAGCGCACGTGCATGCCCACACTCGAGAACGAGGACTGACTTCCCTGGGGAGACTCCAGAGTACCCAAGAACCATGTCAGCACTGGAGAGAATCCTCAGGATCCGGCCTCGACTCCACACAAGGTTTAGGCCCCGGCATCGACCCAAGAGGATCCCGAGAGTCCCTGGCAACTTGCATGGGGCTGCCTTTCCTGAGGCCACGAGACCGGGTCCTGAGGTCCCCGTCGTAATTCGAGAAGCACTGCCGTAACTCGAGAAATCCAGGAGGTTCTCCCTACAGCAAAATGAGGCCTATTTCCACTGACGCATCTAGAGGCTAAGCACACCTAACCTCTGGAACTTCCAATGGTTCCTTCACACACTTGCTGCAACTCAAGAGCTTTCCCGACACACCCGTCTACACTCAAAGGAAGCACGAGGGTCCCCGCCCACATCCAGAGAAGCCCTGAGCCCCCCTCGAGGCTCCAAAGGAGAGATCTTTTAAATGCTTGCATTTCCCGAGTCGAAGACCTTGTGTTGAGTTGGGACCGGAAACTGAGGATTCCTCTCCAGTGCTGACGTGGATTTTTGGGTACTTCTGGACTCTCCCAGGGGAGTCAGTCCTCGTCTCGAGTGGGGAAATGCACGTGGGCTTTCCTCCCTAAAGGTGGCAGCAGTGTCATGCTACCCGACGGGTGGATCAAGGGATGTGTGGCTTTCCCTGTAGGATTTCCCATGAGGCTTTCCCACGAGGCTAACACACAGGGCTGTCCCACGTGCCACCGTGGTGTGAGTCGATCCTCGGCGTGACAGTCAAGGCAGTGCAGGTAAAAGAGTTTCCTTTGGAATGGACTCAGTCCTCTGGGGGACTCTTGGATTGGTGGCACGACCCTGGAGTTCCTCTCGCCTTTCCTGTGGAGAGCGCTTCCTCTTGAGATGCGACGGGAATGCCGGGAATTCTTTCCCGACCACGCAGGGAAAGGATCCCTCATCTCGAGCTACAAGGAGGAAAAGGGCCTCCTCTGGATGTGCAAGGGACGCTCGCGCTTCCTCTCGAGTGGACAAGGGTATGTCGGGGAACTTCTTGAGTTGCAGCAAGGGTGTGAAGGACCCTATGGAAGTTCCAAAGGTTAGATGTGATTAGCCTCGAGTCGCCTCAGCGGAAATGGGCCTCATCTAGCCTGGAGGGGAGAATCTACAGGATTTTCTCGAGTTGCGGTAGGTGCTCTCGATTTACGACGGGGACCACAGGGACCGTATCTGGTGGCCTCAGGAAAGGCCACTCTCCGTGCGAGTTGCTTATTGGCCTCTCGGGATTCCTCTCCCGTCGATGCCGGGGCCTAAGACCTTGTGTGGATCCGTGCCGGAACCTGAGGATTCCTCTCCAGTGCTGACATGGATCTTGGGATTCTTCTGGAGTCTCCCCAGGGTAGTCAGTCCTCGTTACGAGTGGGGGCAGGCACGTGCGGTTTCCTCCGAGCTGTAGCAGCGGCGTCATGATTCCCTTCGCGTGGATCAAGGGATCTGAGGCTTTCCGTCGAGGCTTTCCCACGAGGCTTTCCCACGAGACTTTCCCACAGGGCTGTCCCAGGTGCCACCGTGATGTGAGTCGATCCTCGGCATGAAAGTTGAGGCAGTGCAGGGAAAACAGGTTTCCCTGGAATGGAGTGAGCCTCTGCGGGACTCTGGGAATGGTGGCACGACCCTGGAGTTCCTCTCGCCTTTCCTGTGGAGAGCGCCTCCTCTTGAGATGCGACGGGAACGCCGGGAATTCATCCAGAACACGCAGGGAAAGGATCCCTTCTCTCGAGCTAGGAGGCGGAAACGGGGCTCCTCTGGATGTGGGCGGGACCTCGTGCTTCCTCTCGAGTGGAGACGGGTATGTCGGGGAACTTCTTGAGTTGCAGCAAGGGTGTGAAGGACCCTTTGGAAGTTCCAGTGGTTAGGCGTGATTAGCCTTGAGATGTCTCAGCAGAAAGGGGCCTCATCTCTCCTGGAAGGGAGAACCTCCTGGATTTTCTCGAGTTGGCGGCAGGTGCTCTCGACTTACGACGGGGACCTCAGGGACCCGCTCTGGGGGCCTCAGGAAAGGCCAGTCCCCATGCGAGTTGCGCAGGGCCTCTCGGGATTCCTCTCCGTCGATGCTGGGGCCTAAGACCTTGTGTGGAGTCGGTGCCAGAAACTGAGGAGTCCTCTCCAGTGCTGACATGGATCTTGGGATACTTCTTGAGTCTCCCCAGGGCAGTCAGTCCTCGTTACGAGTGGGGGCATGCACGTGCAATTTCCTCCCGAGCTGTAGCAGCAGTGTCACGCTTCCCTTCGCGTGGAACAAGGGATCTGTGGCTTTCCCTCGAGGCTTTCCCACGAGGCTTTCCCATGAGGCTTTCCCACAGGGCTGTCCCACGTGCCACCTTGGTGTGAGTCGATCCTCGGCCTTGAAAGTCCAGGCAGTGGAAGGGAAAACAAGTTTCCTGGAATGGACCGGAGACATCTGGGAGGACTCTGGGAATGGTGGCACGACCCTGGGAGTTCCTCTCGCCTTTCCTGTGGAAAGCGCCTCTTCTTGAGATGCGACGGGAACGCCAGGAATTCTTTCCGACCACGCAGGGAAAGGATCCCTCCTCTCGACCTAGGAGGCGAAAACGAGGCTCCTCTGAATGTGGGAGGGACTCTCGTGCTTCCTCTCGAGTGGAGACGGGTATGTCGGGGAACTTCTTGAGTTGCAGCAAGGGTGTGAAGGACCCTTTGGAAGTTCCAGAGGTTTGGTGTGATTAGCCTCGAGACGCCTCAGCGGAAATGGGCCTCATCTAGCCTGGAGGGGAGAACCTCCTGGAATTTCTCGAGTTGCGGCAGGTGCTCTCGACTTACGACGGGGACCCTCAGGGACCCCGCTCTGGTGGCCTCAGGAAAAGGCCACTCCCCATGCGAGTTGCTCGGGGGCCTCTCGGGATTTCTCTCCCGTCGGTGCCAGGGCCTAAACCTTCTGTGGAATTGGTGCCGGAACTTGAGGATTCCTGTTCTGTGCTGACATGGATCTTGGGGCACTTCTGGAGTCTCCCCAGGGGAGTCAGTCCTCGTCTCGTGTGGGGGCATGCACGTGCCGTTTCCTCCCGAGCTGTAGCAGGGGTGTCATGCTTCCCTTCGCGTAGATCAAGGGATATGTGGCTTTCCCTCGAGGTTTCCCACGAGGTTTTTCCACGAGGCTTTCCCACAGGGCTGTCCCACGTGCCACCATGGTGTGAGTCGATAATCAGCTTGAAAGTCGAGGCAGTGCAGGGAAAACAGGTTTCCCTGGAATGGACTGAGACATCTGGGGAACTCTGGGAATGGTGGCACGACCCTGGAGTTCCTCTCGCCTTTCCTGCCGAAAGCGCCTCTTCTTGAGATGTGACGGGAACGCCGGGAATTCTTGCCCGAACACGCTGTGAAATGATCCCTCCTCTCGAGCTAGGAGGCAGGAAACGGGGCTTCTCTGGATGTGGGCGGGACTCTCGTGCTTCCTCTCGAGTGGAGACGGGTATGTCGGGGAACTTCTTGAGTTGCAGCAAGGGTGTGAAGGACCCTTTGGAATTTCCAGAGGTTAGGTGTGATTAGCCTAGAGACGCCTCAGCGGAATGGGCCTCATCTCGCCTGGAGGGGAGAACCTCCTGGATTTTCTCGAGCTGCGGCAGGTGCTCTCGACTTATGACAGGGGACCTCAGGGACCCGCTCTGGTGGGCCTCAGGAAAGGCCAGTCCCCATGCGAGTTGCTCGGGGGCCTCTCGAGATTCCTCTCCGTCGATTCGGGGCCTAAGACTTGTGTGGAGTCGGTGCCGGAATCTGAGGGTTCCGCTCCAGTGCTGACATGGATCTTGGGATACTTCTGGAGTCTCCCCAGGGGAGTCAGTCCTCGTCTCAAGTGGGGCATGCACGTGCGCTTTCCTCCCGAGCTGTAGCAGCAGCGTCACGCTTCCCTTCGTGTGGATCAAGGGATCTGTGGCTTTCCCTGTAGGCTTTCCCACGAGGCCTTCCCATGAGGCTTTCCCACAGGGTTGTTCCAAGTGCCACCGTGGTGTGAGTCGATCCTCAGCTTGAATGCCGTGGACAGTGCAGGGAAAGCATGGAAAACAGGTTTTCCCTGGAAAGGACTGAGACATCAGGGGGACTTTGGGTATGGTGGCACGACCCTGGAGTTCCTCTCGACTTTCCTGTGGAGAGCGCCTCCTCTTGAGATGCGACGGGAACGCCGGAAATTCTTTCCCGTACACGCAGGGAAAGGATCCCTTCTCTCGAGCTAGGAGGCGGAAACGGGGCTCCTCTGGATGTGGGCGGGACCTCGTGCTTCCTCTCGAGTGGAGACGGGTATGTCGGGGAACTTCTTGAGTTGCAGCAAGGGTGTGAAGGACCCTTTGGAAGTTCCAGTGGTGAGGCGTGATTAGCTTGAGAATGTCTCAGCGGAAAGGGGCCTCATCTCTCCTGGAAGGGAGAACCTCCTGGATTTTCTCGAGTTGCGGCAGGTGCTCTCGACTTACGACGGGGACCTCAGGGACCCGCTCTGGTGGCCTCAGGAAAGGCCAGTCCCCATGCGAGTTGCTCAGGGGCCTCTCGGGATTCCTCTCCCGTCGATGCCGGGGCCTAAGACCTTGTGTAGAGTCGGTGCCAGAAGCTGAGGAGTCCTCTCCAGTGCTGACATGGATCTTGGGATACTTCTTGAGTCTCCCCAGGGCAGTCAGTCCTCGTTACTAGTGGGGCATGCACGTGCAATTTCCTCCCGAGCTGTAGCAGCAGTGTCACGCTTCCCTTCGCGTAGAACAACGGATCTGTGGCTTTCCCTCGAGGCTTTCCCACGAGGCTTTCCCACAGGGCTGTCCCACGTGCCACCGTGGTGTGAGTCGATCCTCGGCTTGAAAGTCGAGGCAGTGCAGGGAAAACAGGTTTCCCTGGAATGGACTGAGACATCTGGGGGGACTCTGGGAATGGTGGCACGATAATGCAGTTCCTCTCGCGGTTCCTGTGGGAGAGCGCCTCCTCTTGAGATGCGACAGGAATGCCGGGAATTCTTTCCCGACCACGCAGGGAAAGGATCCCTCCTCTCGAGCTAGGAGGCGGAAACGGGGCTCCTCTGGATGTGGGCGGGACTCTCGTGCTTCCTCTCGAGTGGGAGACGGGTATGTCGGGAAATTCTTGAGTTGCAGCATGGGTGTGAAGGACCCTTTGGACGTTCCAGAGGTTAGGTGTGATTAGCCTCGAGATGCCGCAGCGGAAATGGGCCTCATCTCGCCTGGAGGGGAGAACCTCCTAGATTTACTCGAGTTGCGGCAGGTGCTCTGGACCTAAGACCGGGGACCTCAGGGACCCGTTCTGGTGGCCTCAGGAAAGGCCAGTCCCCATGAAAAGTTGCCCTGGGGCCTCTCGGGATTCCTCTCCCGTCGATGCCGGGGCCTAAGACCTTGTGTGGAGTCGGAGCCGGAACCTGAGGATTCCTCTCCAGTGCTGACGTGGATCTTGGGTACTTGTGGAGTCTCCCCAGGGGGAGTCAGTCCTCGTCTCGAGTGGGGCATGCACGTGCGCTTTCCTCCCGAGCTGTAGCAGCAGTGTCACGCTTTCCTTCGAGTGGATCATGGAATCTGTGGCGTTCCATCGAGGCTTTCCTCGAGGGTTTCCCACAGGGCTGTCCCACGTGCTCCGTGGTGTGAGTTGATCCTCGGCTTGAAAGTCGAGGCAGTGCAGGGAAAACAGGTTTCCCTGGAATGGACTGAGACATTTGGGGGACTCTGGGAATGGTGGCATGACCCTGGAGTTCCTCTCGCCTTTCCTGTGGAGAGCGCCTCCTCTTGAGATGAGACCGGGAACGCCGGGCAATTCTTTCCCGAACACGCAGGGAAAGGATCCCTCCTCTCGAGCTAGGAGGCGGAAACGGGGCTCCTCTGGATGTGGGCGGGACTCTCGTGCTTCCTCTCGAGTGAAGACGGGTATGTCCAGGAATTCTTGAGTTGCAGCGAGGGTGTGAAGGACCCTTTGGAATGTTCCAGAGGTTATGTGTGATTAACCTTGAGACGCACAGCGGAAATGGGCCTCATCTCGCCTGGAGGGGAGAACCTCCTGGATTTTTCTCGAGTTGCGGCAGGTGCTGTCGACTTACGACGGGGACTTCAGGGACCCGATCTGGTGGCCTCAGGAAAGGCCAGTCCCATGCGAGTTGCTCGGGGGCCTCTTGGGTTTCCTCTCCCGTCGATGCCGGGGCCTAAGACCTTGTGTGGAGTCGGTGCCGGAACGTGAGGATTCCTCTCCAGTGCTGACATGGATCATGGGGTACTTCTGGAGTCTCCCCGGGTTAGTCAGTCCTAGTCTCGAGTGGGGGCATGCACGTTCAATTTCCTCCGATTGTGGAAGCAGTGTCACACTTCCGATAGCGTGTATCAAGGGGATCTGCAGCTTTCCCTCGAGGCTTTCCAATGAGGCTTTCCCTCGAGGATTTTCCTCAGGGCTGTCCACGTGCCACCGTTGGTGTGAGTCGATCCTCGGCTTGAAAGTCGAGGCAGTGGGACGGAAAACAGGTTTCCCTCGAATTGACAGAGATATCTGGGGGACTCTGGGAATGGTGGAACGACCCTGGAGTTTCTCTCGCCTTTCCTGTGGAGAGGGCCTCCTCTTGAGATGCGACTGGAACGCCGGGAATGCTTTACAGACCACGCAGGTAAAGGATCCCTCCTCTCGAGCTATGAGGTGGAAACCGGTGCTCCTCTGAAAGTGGGCGGGAAGATCTTGATACTCTCGAGTGGAGCGGGTATGTCGGAGAACTTCTTGAGTTGCAGCAAGGGTGTGAAGGACCTTTGGAAGTTCCAGAGGATAGGTGTGATTAGCCTCCAGACGCCTCAGCGCAAATGGGCCTCATCTCGCCTTTAAGGACGCCAAGATCCATGTCAGCACTGGAGAGGAATCCTCAGGTTCCGGCACCGACTCCACACAAGGTCTTAGGCCCCGGCATCTTCGGGAGAGGAATCCCGAGAGGCCCAAGAGCAACTTCCATGGGAACTGGCCTTTCCTGAGGCCACCAGAGCGGGTCCCAGAGGTCCCCGTCGTAAGTCGAGAGCACCTGCCGCAACTCGAGAAAATCCAGGAGGTTCTCCCTTCAGGGGAGATGAGGCCCATTTCCGCTGAGGCGTCTCGAGGCTAATCACATCTAATATCTGGAACTTCCAAAGCGTCCTTCACACCCTTGCTGCAACTCAAGAAGTTCCCCGACATAGCCGTCTCCACTCGAGAGGAAGCACGAATGTCCGCCCAAATCCAGAGGAGCCCGTTTCCGCCTCCTAGCTCGAGAGGATGGATCCTTTCCCTGCGTGGTCGGGAAAGAATTCCCGGGTTCCGTCGCATCTCAAGAGGAGGCGCTCTCCACAGGAAAGGCGAGAGGAACTCCAGGGTCGTGCCACCATTCCCTGAGTCCCCCAGATGTCTCAGTCCATTCCAGGGAAATCTGTTTTCCTTCACTGCCTCGACTTTAAAGCCGAGGATCGACTCACACCACAGTGGCACGTGGGAAAGCCCTGTGGGAAGCCTCGTGGGAAAGCGTCATGGGAAAGTCTAGAGGGAAAGCCACAGATCCCTTGATCCACGAAAAAAGGGAAGCGTGAAACTGCTGCTACAGCTCCGGAGGAAATCACACGTGCATGCCATCTCTCGTGACGAGGACTGACTCCTTGGGGAGACTCCAGAAGTACCACAAGATCCATGTCGGCACTGGAGAGGAATCCTCAGAGGAAATCCGAGAGGCCCGGGAG
>NW_017190272.1:0-11368 GCF_001704415.2 Capra hircus | reverse complement strand
GACTTGCCCTTTGCTTTTAAGGGCTTCCCTCGCCCAGGAAGGAGCAGGCTGTGTGAGGCTCGGAAACGCCACTGGCGCCTTCCTGGCTTCAGCTCTACCCCTGCCTTGCCTTTGCACTTAGGTCCCAAGCGTCCTTGAGGAGGGCTTAGGGGCTGGTGGGTTGCACACTGCCAAGGGCTCCAGCAGTGAAAGCTCTGTCAGAGGGGAAGCGAAGGGCAACAGCAGGGCTCCTTCAGCGGTTCCTTGGCCGCCCAGACAAAGCTCCGCACGGAGAGCACCAGGTTCCAAGGGCCCTGGCTGGGTTTTGCATCCCCACACTCCCAGAGGCTGACTCCGTGGGTGCCTAGAAAGTGTGTGAGAGACGTAGGTTCCTAGCACTCTCCTCCCCAGCAGAGACATGTGCAGGTGGTTGGGGCCTTGATCCTGCGTGTCTGGGTTCCCGCCCACAGCCTCAACTCAGGGGAAGCAGCCCCTGAGGCAAGACCTGCTGGAGGAGCCCTGCGCGCCCGCCTGATAGGCGAGAGCACAGCCAGCAGTGTAGCGAGCCTCCTCGGGAGAAGAGGAGGCAGCCGAGCCCAGTCAAGAGAAAGCCCTGCTTGCACGGAGCTAAGTGGGCCTCCAGTACGGCAGAGCTCTAGCTCTGCTCAGAGCCCCGATCTGGCAGAGTTTCTGGCGCGAGGCTGCTCGGCCGGGGCTCGCCTTGCCCAGACTTGCCTTGCTTTTAGGCTCCCTCCCCAGGAAGGAGCTGGTCTGAGCGAGCCTGGGAGACGCCACTGGTGCCTTCCTTGCCTCAGCTCCAATCCTGCTTGCCTTTGCACATAGGTGCCAGGCGTCGTTGGGGAGGGCTTAGGGGGTGGTGGGTTGCACACTGCCAAGGGCTTCAGCAGTGAGAGCTCTGTCAGAGGGAAGGGAAGGGCAACTGCAGGGCTCCTCCAGCGGTTTCTAGGCCGCCTAGAATCAGCGCCGCACCGGAGAGCACCAGGCTCCCAGGGCCCCTGGCTGGGGTTTTCAGCCCCGCACACACGGAGGCTGATTCCTTGGGTGCCCAGAAAGTGTATGACAGACGTAGGTTCCCTAGCACTCTCCTCCCCAGCAGAGACATGTGCAGGTGGTTGGGGCCTGATCCTGCGTGTCTGGGTTCCTGCCCACAGCCCCAACTCAGGGGAAGCAGCCCCTGAGGCAAGACCTGCTGGAGGAGCCCTGCGCCCCCGCCTGATAGGCGAGTGCACAGCCAGCAGGGAAGCGAGCCTCCTCGGGGGAAGAGGAGGCAGCCCAGCCCCGTCAAGTTGAAAGCCCTGCTTGCACGGAGCTAAGTGCGCCTCCAGTACGGCAGAGCTCTAGCTCTGCTCAGAGCCCCGATCTGGCAGAGTTCCTGGCGCGAGCTGCTCTGCCAGGGCGTAGCCTTGCCCAGACTTGCCTTGCTTTTAGGCTCCCTCCCAGGAAGGAGCAGGCTGCTAGTGAGGCTCGGGAGACGCCACTGGCGCCTTTCCTTGCCTTCAGCTCCAATCCCTGCCTTGCCTTTGCACTTAGGTCCCAAGCGTCCTTGAGGAGGGCTTAGGGGCTGGTGGGTTGCACACTGCCAAGGGCTCCAGCAGTGAAAGCTCTGTCAGAGGGAAGCGAAGGGCAACAGCAGGGCTCCTTCCAGCGGTTCCTTGGCCGCCCAGACAAAGCTCCGCACGGAGAGCACCAGGTTCCAAGGGCCCCTGGCTGGGGTTTTGCATCCCCACACTCCAGAGGCTGACTCCGTGGGTGCCTAGAAAGTGTGTGAGAGACGTAGGTTCCCTAGCACTCTCCTCCCCAGCAGAGACATGTGCAGGTGGTTGGGGCCTGATCCTGCGTGTCTGGGTTCCCGCCCACAGCCCCAACTCAGGGGAAGCAGCCCCTGAGGCAAGACCTGCTGGAGGAGCCCTGCGCGCCCCGCCTGATAGGCGAGAGCACAGCCAGCAGTGGTAGCGAGCCTCCTCGGGAGAAGAGGAGGCAGCCGAGCCCAGTCAAGAGGAAAGCCCTGCTTGCACGGAGCTAAGTGCGCCTCCAGTACGGCAGAGCTCTAGCTCTGCTCAGAGCCCCGATCTGGCAGAGTTTCCTGGCGCGAGGCTGCTCTGCCGGGGGCTAGCCTTGCCCAGACTTGCCTTGCTTTTAGGCTGCCCTCTCCAGGAAGGAGCAGGTCTGAGCAGAGCCTGGGAGACGCCACTGGCGCCTTCCTTGCCTCAGCTCCAATCCTGCCTTGCCTTTGCACATTAGGTGCCAGTCGTCCGTTGAGGAGAGGCTTAGGGGCTGGTGGGTTGCACACTGCCAAGGGCTCCAGCAGTGAGAAGCTCTGTCAGAGGGAAGGGAAGGGCAACTGCAGGGCTCCTCCAGCGGTTTGCTTGGCCGCCCAGATTCAGCGCCACACGGAGAGCACCAGGCTCCCAGGGCCCCTGGCTGGGGTTTTCAGCCCCGCACACACGGAGGCTGATTCCTTGGGTGCCCAGAAAGTGTATGACAGACGTAGGTTCCCTAGCACTCTCCTCCCCAGCAGAGACATGTGCAGGTGTTTGGGGCCTGATCCTGCGTGTCTGGGTTCCTGCCCACAGCCCCAACTCAGGGGAAGCAGCCCCTGAGGCAAGACCTGCTGGAGGAGCCCTGCGCCCCCGCCTGATAGGCGAGTGCACAGCCAGCAGGGAAGCGAGCCTCCTCGGGGGAAGAGGAGGCAGCAAGTCCCCGTCAAGCTGAAATCCCTGCTTACACGAAGCTAAGTGCGACTCCAGTACGGCAGATCTCTAGCTCTGTTCAGAGGCCCGATCTGGCAGAGTTCCTGGCACCAAGATGCTCTGCCATAGGCGAGCCTTGCGCAGACTTGCCTTGCTTTAAGGCTCCCTCCCCAGGAAGGAGCAGGCTGTGTGAGGCTCGGAAACGCCACTGGCGCCTTCCTGGCTTCAGCTCTACCCCTGCCTTGCCTTTGCACTTAGGTCCCAAGCGTCCTTGAGGAGGGCTTAGGGGCTGGTGGGTTGCACACTGCCAAGGGCTCCAGCAGTGAAAGCTCTGTCAGAGGGAAGCGAAGGGCAACAGCAGGGCTCCTTCAGCGGTTCCTTGGCCGCCCAGACAAAGCTCCGCACGGAGAGCACCAGGTTCCAAGGGCCCCTGGCTGGGTTTTGCATCCCCACACTCCCAGAGGCTGACTCCGTGGGTGCCTAGAAAGTGTGTGAGAGACGTAGGTTCCCTAGCACTCTCCTCCCCAGCAGAGACATGTGCAGGTGGTTGGGGCCTTATCCTGCGTGTCTGGGTTCCCGCCCACAGCCTCAACTCAGGGGAAGCAGCCCCTGAGGCAAGACCTGCTGGAGGAGCCCTGCGCGCCCGCCTGATAGGCGAGAGCACAGCCAGCAGTGTAGCGAGCCTCCTCGGGAGAAGAGGAGGCAGCCGAGCCCAGTCAAGAGGAAAGCCCTGCTTGCACGGAGCTAAGTGGGCCTCCAGTACGGCAGAGCTCTAGCTCTGCTCAGAGCCCCGATCTGGCAGAGTTTCTGGCGCGAGGCTGCTCGGCCGGGGGCTCGCCTTGCCCAGACTTGCCTTGCTTTTAGGCTCCCTCCCCAGGAAGGAGCTGTCTGAGCGAGCCTGGGAGACGCCACTGGTGCCTTCCTTGCCTCAGCTCCAATCCTGCCTTGCCTTTGCACATAGGTGCCAGGCGTCGTTGGGGAGGGCTTAGGGGTGGTGGGTTGCACACTGCCAAGGGCTTCAGCAGTGAGAGCTCTGTCAGAGGGAAGGGAAGGGCAACTGCAGGGCTCCTCCAGCGGTTTCTAGGCCGCCTAGAATCAGCGCCGCACCGGAGAGCACCAGGCTCCCAGGGCCCCTGGCTGGGGTTTTCAGCCCCGCACACACGGAGGCTGATTCCTTGGGTGCCCAGAAAGTGTATGACAGACGTAGGTTCCCTAGCACTCTCCTCCCCAGCAGAGACATGTGCAGGTGTTTGGGGCCTGATCCTGCGTGTCTGGGTTCCTGCCCACAGCCCCAACTCAGGGGAAGCAGCCCCTGAGGCAAGACCTGCTGGAGGAGCCCTGCGCCCCCGCCTGATAGGCGAGTGCACAGCCAGCAGGGAAGCGAGCCTCCTCGGGGGAAGAGGAGGCAGCCAAGTCCCCGTCAAGCTGAAAGCCCTGCTTGCACGGAGCTAAGTGCGCCTCCAGTACGGCAGATCTCTAGCTCTGCTCAGAGGCCCCGATCTGGCAGAGTTCCTGGCGCCGAGATGCTCTGCCATAGGGCGAGCCTTGCGCAGACTTGCCTTGCTTTAAGGCTGCCTCTCCCAGGAAGGAGCAGGCTGCTGTGAGGCCTGGGAGACGCCACTGGCGCCTTCCTGGCTTCAGCTCCTATCCCTGCCTTGCCTTTGCACTTAGGTCCCAAGCGTCCTTGAGGAGGGCTTAGGGGCTGGTGGGTTGCACACTGCCAAGGGCTCCAGCAGTGAAAGCTCTGTCAGAGGGAAGCGAAGGGCAACAGCAGGGCTCCTTCCAGCGGTTCCTTGGCCGCCCAGACAAAGCTCCGCACGGAGAGCACCAGGTTCCAAGGGCCCCTGGCTGGGTTTTGCATCCCCACACTCCCAGAGGCTGACTCCGTGGGTGCCTAGAAAGTGTGTGAGAGACGTAGGTTCCCTAGCACTCTCCTCCCCAGCAGAGACATGTGCAGGTGGTTGGGGCCTTATCCTGCGTGTCTGGGTTCCCGCCCACAGCCCTCAACTCAGGGGAAGCAGCCCCTGAGGCAAGACCTGCTGGAGGAGCCCTGCGCGCCCGCCTGATAGGCGAGAGCACAGCCAGCAGTGTAGCGAGCCTCCTCGGGAGAAGAGGAGGCAGCCGAGCCCAGTCAAGAGGAAAGCCCTGCTTGCACGGAGCTAAGTGGGCCTCCAGTACGGCAGAGCTCTAGCTCTGCTCAGAGCCCCGATCTGGCAGAGTTTCTGGCGCGAGGCTGCTCGGCCGGGGGCTCGCCTTGCCCAGACTTGCCTTGCTTTTAGGCTCCCTCCCCAGGAAGGAGCTGTCTGAGCGAGCCTGGGAGACGCCACTGGTGCCTTCCTTGCCTCAGCTCCAATCCTGCCTTGCCTTTGCACATAGGTGCCAGGCGTCGTTGGGGAGGGCTTAGGGGGTGGTGGGTTGCACACTGCCAAGGGCTTCAGCAGTGAGAGCTCTGTCAGAGGGAAGGGAAGGGCAACTGCAGGGCTCCTCCAGCGGTTTCTAGGCCGCCTAGAATCAGCGCCGCACCGAGAGCACCAGGCTCCCAGGGCCCCTGGCTGGGGTTTTCAGCCCCGCACACACGGAGGCTGATTCCTTGGGTGCCCAGAAAGTGTATGACAGACGTAGGTTCCCTAGCACTCTCCTCCCCAGCAGAGACATGTGCAGGTGGTTGGGGCCTGATCCTGCGTGTCTGGGTTCCTGCCCACAGCCCCAACTCAGGGGAAGCAGCCCCTGAGGCAAGACCTGCTGGAGGAGCCCTGCGCCCCCGCCTGATAGGCGAGTGCACAGCCAGCAGGGAAGCGAGCCTCCTCGGGGGAAGAGGAGGCAGCCCAGCCCCGTCAAGTTGAAAGCCCTGCTTGCACGGAGCTAAGTGCGCCTCCAGTACGGCAGAGCTCTAGCTCTGCTCAGAGCCCCGATCTGGCAGAGTTCCTGGCGCGAGGCTGCTCTGCCGGGGGCTAGCCTTGCCCAGACTTGCCTTGCTTTTAGGCTGCCTCTCCAGGAAGGAGCAGGCAGCAGGAGCCTGGGAGTCGCCACTGGCGCCTTTCTTGCCTCAGCTCCAATCCTGCCTTGCCTTTGCACTTAGGTCCCAGTCCTCCTTAAGGAGAGCTTAGGGGCTGGTGGGTTGCACACTGCCAAGGGCTCCAGCAGTGAGAATTCTGTCAGAGGGAAGGGAAGGGCAACTGCAGGGCTCCTCCAGCGGTTGCTTGGCCGCCCAGATTCAGCGCCACACGGAGAGCACCAGGCTCCCAGGTCCCCTGGCTGGGGTTTTCAGCCCCGCACACACGGAGGCTGATTCCTTGGGTGCCCAGAAAGTGTATGACAGACGTAGGTTCCCTAGCACTCTCCTCCCCAGCAGAGACATGTGCAGGTGTTTGGGGCCTGATCCTGCGTGTCTGGGTTCCTGCCCACAGCCCCAACTCAGGGGAAGCAGCCCCTGAGGCAAGACCTGCTGGAGGAGCCCTGCGCCCCCGCCTGATAGGCGAGTGCACAGCCAGCAGGGAAGCGAGCCTCCTCGGGGGAAGAGGAGGCAGCAAGTCCCCGTCAAGCTGAAATCCCTGCTTACACGAAGCTAAGTGCGACTCCAGTACGGCAGATCTCTAGCTCTGTTCAGAGGCCCGATCTGGCAGAGTTCCTGGCACCAAGATGCTCTGCCATAGGCGAGCCTTGCGCAGACTTGCCTTGCTTTAAGGCTCCCTCCCCAGGAAGGAGCAGGCTGTGTGAGGCTCGGAAACGCCACTGGCGCCTTCCTGGCTTCAGCTCTACCCCTGCCTTGCCTTTGCACTTAGGTCCCAAGCGTCCTTGAGGAGGGCTTAGGGGCTGGTGGGTTGCACACTGCCAAGGGCTCCAGCAGTGAAAGCTCTGTCAGAGGGAAGCGAAGGGCAACAGCAGGGCTCCTTCAGCGGTTCCTTGGCCGCCCAGACAAAGCTCCGCACGGAGAGCACCAGGTTCCAAGGGCCCCTGGCTGGGTTTTGCATCCCCACACTCCCAGAGGCTGACTCCGTGGGTGCCTAGAAAGTGTGTGAGAGACGTAGGTTCCCTAGCACTCTCCTCCCCAGCAGAGACATGTGCAGGTGGTTGGGGCCTTATCCTGCGTGTCTGGGTTCCCGCCCACAGCCTCAACTCAGGGGAAGCAGCCCCTGAGGCAAGACCTGCTGGAGGAGCCCTGCGCGCCCGCCTGATAGGCGAGAGCACAGCCAGCAGTGTAGCGAGCCTCCTCGGGAGAAGAGGAGGCAGCCGAGCCCAGTCAAGAGGAAAGCCCTGCTTGCACGGAGCTAAGTGGGCCTCCAGTACGGCAGAGCTCTAGCTCTGCTCAGAGCCCCGATCTGGCAGAGTTTCTGGCGCGAGGCTGCTCGGCCGGGGGCTCGCCTTGCCCAGACTTGCCTTGCTTTTAGGCTCCCTCCCCAGGAAGGAGCTGTCTGAGCGAGCCTGGGAGACGCCACTGGTGCCTTCCTTGCCTCAGCTCCAATCCTGCCTTGCCTTTGCACATAGGTGCCAGGCGTCGTTGGGGAGGGCTTAGGGGGTGGTGGGTTGCACACTGCCAAGGGCTTCAGCAGTGAGAGCTCTGTCAGAGGGAAGGGAAGGGCAACTGCAGGGCTCCTCCAGCGGTTTCTAGGCCGCCTAGAATCAGCGCCGCACCGAGAGCACCAGGCTCCCAGGGCCCCTGGCTGGGGTTTTCAGCCCCGCACACACGGAGGCTGATTCCTTGGGTGCCCAGAAAGTGTATGACAGACGTAGGTTCCCTAGCACTCTCCTCCCCAGCAGAGACATGTGCAGGTGGTTGGGGCCTGATCCTGCGTGTCTGGGTTCCTGCCCACAGCCCCAACTCAGGGGAAGCAGCCCCTGAGGCAAGACCTGCTGGAGGAGCCCTGCGCCCCCGCCTGATAGGCGAGTGCACAGCCAGCAGGGAAGCGAGCCTCCTCGGGGGAAGAGGAGGCAGCCCAGCCCCGTCAAGTTGAAAGCCCTGCTTGCACGGAGCTAAGTGCGCCTCCAGTACGGCAGAGCTCTAGCTCTGCTCAGAGCCCCGATCTGGCAGAGTTCCTGGCGCGAGGCTGCTCTGCCGGGGGCTAGCCTTGCCCAGACTTGCCTTGCTTTTAGGCTGCCTCTCCAGGAAGGAGCAGGCAGCAGGAGCCTGGGAGTCGCCACTGGCGCCTTTCTTGCCTCAGCTCCAATCCTGCCTTGCCTTTGCACTTAGGTCCCAGTCCTCCTTAAGGAGAGCTTAGGGGCTGGTGGGTTGCACACTGCCAAGGGCTCCAGCAGTGAGAATTCTGTCAGAGGGAAGGGAAGGGCAACTGCAGGGCTCCTCCAGCGGTTGCTTGGCCGCCCAGATTCAGCGCCACACGGAGAGCACCAGGCTCCCAGGGCCCCTGGCTGGGGTTTTCAGCCCCGCACACACGGAGGCTGATTCCTTGGGTGCCCAGAAAGTGTATGACAGACGTAGGTTCCCTAGCACTCTCCTCCCCAGCAGAGACATGTGCAGGTGTTTGGGGCCTGATCCTGCGTGTCTGGGTTCCTGCCCACAGCCCCAACTCAGGGGAAGCAGCCCCTGAGGCAAGACCTGCTGGAGGAGCCCTGCGCCCCCGCCTGATAGGCGAGTGCACAGCCAGCAGGGAAGCGAGCCTCCTCGGGGGAAGAGGAGGCAGCCAAGTCCCCGTCAAGCTGAAATCCCTGCTTGCACGAAGCTAAGTGCGACTCCAGTACGGCAGATCTCTAGCTCTGTTCAGAGGCCCCGATCTGGCAGAGTTCCTGGCACCAAGATGCTCTGCCATAGGCGAGCCTTGCGCAGACTTGCCTTGCTTTAAGGCTCCCTCCCCAGGAAGGAGCAGGCTGTGTGAGGCCTGGGAAACGCCACTGGCGCCTTCCTGGCTTCAGCTCTAACCCTGCCTTGCCTTTGCACTTAGGTCCCAAGCGTCCTTGAGGAGGGCTTAGGGGCTGGTGGGTTGCACACTGCCAAGGGCTCCAGCAGTGAGAAGCTCTGTCAGAGGGAAGCGAAGGGCAACAGCAGGGCTCCTTCCAGCGGTTCCTTGGCCGCCCAGATCAAAGCTCCGCACGGAGAGCACCAGGCTCCAAGGGCCCCTGGCTGGGGTTTTGCATGCCCCACACACCAGGAGGCTGACTTCCGTGGGTGCCTAGAAAGTGTATGACAGACGTAGGTTCCCTAGCACTCTCCTCCCCAGCAGAGACATGTGCAGGTGGTTGGGGCCTGATCCTGCGTGTCTGGGTTCCTGCCCACAGCCCCAACTCAGGGGAAGCAGCCCCTGAGGCAAGACCTGCTGGAGGAGCCCTGCGCCCCCGCCTGATAGGCGAGTGCACAGCCAGCAGGGAAGCGAGCCTCCTCGGGGGAAGAGGAGGCAGCCAAGTCCCCGTCAAGCTGAAATCCCTGCTTACACGAAGCTAAGTGCGACTCCAGTACGGCAGATCTCTAGCTCTGTTCAGAGGCCCGATCTGGCAGAGTTCCTGGCACCAAGATGCTCTGCCATAGGCGAGCCTTGCGCAGACTTGCCTTGCTTTAAGGCTCCCTCCCCAGGAAGGAGCAGGCTGTGTGAGGCTCGGAAACGCCACTGGCGCCTTCCTGGCTTCAGCTCTACCCCTGCCTTGCCTTTGCACTTAGGTCCCAAGCGTCCTTGAGGAGGGCTTAGGGGCTGGTGGGTTGCACACTGCCAAGGGCTCCAGCAGTGAAAGCTCTGTCAGAGGGAAGCGAAGGGCAACAGCAGGGCTCCTTCAGCGGTTCCTTGGCCGCCCAGACAAAGCTCCGCACGGAGAGCACCAGGTTCCAAGGGCCCCTGGCTGGGTTTTGCATCCCCACACTCCCAGAGGCTGACTCCGTGGGTGCCTAGAAAGTGTGTGAGAGACGTAGGTTCCCTAGCACTCTCCTCCCCAGCAGAGACATGTGCAGGTGGTTGGGGCCTTATCCTGCGTGTCTGGGTTCCCGCCCACAGCCTCAACTCAGGGGAAGCAGCCCCTGAGGCAAGACCTGCTGGAGGAGCCCTGCGCGCCCGCCTGATAGGCGAGAGCACAGCCAGCAGTGTAGCGAGCCTCCTCGGGAGAAGAGGAGGCAGCCGAGCCCAGTCAAGAGGAAAGCCCTGCTTGCACGGAGCTAAGTGGGCCTCCAGTACGGCAGAGCTCTAGCTCTGCTCAGAGCCCCGATCTGGCAGAGTTTCTGGCGCGAGGCTGCTCGGCCGGGGGCTCGCCTTGCCCAGACTTGCCTTGCTTTTAGGCTCCCTCCCCAGGAAGGAGCTGTCTGAGCGAGCCTGGGAGACGCCACTGGTGCCTTCCTTGCCTCAGCTCCAATCCTGCCTTGCCTTTGCACATAGGTGCCAGGCGTCGTTGGGAGGGCTTAGGGGTGGTGGGTTGCACACTGCCAAGGGCTTCAGCAGTGAGAGCTCTGTCAGAGGGAAGGGAAGGGCAACTGCAGGGCTCCTCCAGCGGTTTCTAGGCCGCCTAGAATCAGCGCCGCACCGGAGAGCACCAGGCTCCCAGGGCCCCTGGCTGGGGTTTTCAGCCCCGCACACACGGAGGCTGATTCCTTGGGTGCCCAGAAAGTGTATGACAGACGTAGGTTCCCTAGCACTCTCCTCCCCAGCAGAGACATGTGCAGGTGTTTGGGGCCTGATCCTGCGTGTCTGGGTTCCTGCCCACAGCCCCAACTCAGGGGAAGCAGCCCCTGAGGCAAGACCTGCTGGAGGAGCCCTGCGCCCCCGCCTGATAGGCGAGTGCACAGCCAGCAGGGAAGCGAGCCTCCTCGGGGGAAGAGGAGGCAGCCCAGCCCCGTCAAGTTGAAAGCCCTGCTTGCACGGAGCTAAGTGCGCCTCCAGTACGGCAGAGCTCTAGCTCTGCTCAGAGCCCCGATCTGGCAGAGTTCCTGGCGCGAGGCTGCTCTGCCGGGGGCTAGCCTTGCCCAGACTTGCCTTGCTTTTAGGCTGCCTCTCCAGGAAGGAGCAGGCAGCAGGAGCCTGGGAGTCGCCACTGGCGCCTTTCTTGCCTCAGCTCCAATCCTGCCTTGCCTTTGCACTTAGGTCCCAGTCCTCCTTAAGGAGAGCTTAGGGGCTGGTGGGTTGCACACTGCCAAGGGCTCCAGCAGTGAGAATTCTGTCAGAGGGAAGGGAAGGGCAACTGCAGGGCTCCTCCAGCGGTTGCTTGGCCGCCCAGATTCAGCGCCACACGGAGAGCACCAGGCTCCCAGGGCCCCTGGCTGGGGTTTTCAGCCCCGCACACACCGGAGGCTGATTCCTTGGGTGCCCAGAAAGTGTATGACAGACGTAGGTTCCCTAGCACTCTCCTCCCCAGCAGAGACATGTGCAGGTGTTTGGGGCCTGATCCTGCGTGTCTGGGTTCCTGCCCACAGCCCCAACTCAGGGGAAGCAGCCCCTGAGGCAAGACCTGCTGGAGGAGCCCTGCGCCCCGCCTGATAGGCGAGTGCACAGCCAGCAGGGAAGCGAGCCTCCTCGGGGAAGAGGAGGCAGCAAGTCACCCGTCAAGCTGAAATCCCTGCTTACACGAAGCTAAGTGCGACTCCAGTACGGCAGATCTCTAGCTCTGTTCAGAGGCCCGATCTGGCAGAGTTCCTGGCACCAAGATGCTCTGCCATAGGCGAGCCTTGCGCAGACTTGCTTGCTTTAAGGCCCCTCCCAGGAGGAGCAGGCTGTGTGAAAGTGTGACGGCTTCGGAGAAACGCCCACCTCACT
>NW_017190271.1:0-22055 GCF_001704415.2 Capra hircus | reverse complement strand
TATAGCGCCTCCTCCTTCGACGATCGAACACTCTCCCGGGCACGAAGCGCCTGGAATTCTTTCCGACCACACAGTGAACGCGGGATCCCAACCTCTCGCAACTTAACGGAGGCCTGGAAACGGGCATTCCTCTGCTTGTGGCTCGACTCCGTGCTTCTCTCGAGTTGGAGACGTCCTGTATTTGGCGAACTTCTTGACGTGCGAGCTAAGGTCTTGAAGCGACCCTGGAAGTTCCAGCAAGACTTTAGTTTGATTAGCTCGCAAGACGCTCTCACCTCTCACAGCAGGAAATGCCTCATCTCCCTGAGCGGAAGAACCTCCTGCAATTTCTCGATCGTGCGGCGGTTTCTCGACTTACAGCGCCCACTCAAGGACCCGCCCTTGTGGCCCTCAGATAAGCGCCAGTCCCCAATCGATTGCTCCCGCGTCGAAAACGCCTCCGGATTACCTCTCTCGTAATAATCCAAGCGGCACCTAAGACCTTCTGTTGAGATCGCCTGCTGCCGAAACCTGATGATTCCTCTTCGCCATGCTACATGATACTTTGGAAGCTACTTCGAGTCTCCCCAGGACAAGCTCCTCGTACTCGAGTGGGCTATGCACCTGCACTTTCCTCCCGAGCTTTAGCAACAATGTCACGCTTACCCTTTCGCGTGAATCAAGGGGATCTTGGCTTCCCCTCAGAGCGCTTACCCAGAGGCTTTAACCCACAGGCTGCCCCACGTTGCACATCGTACTGTCGAGCAATCGATCCTCGCCTTGATAATCGAGGGCAAAGCAGCGAATACATCCCATTGAAAAAAATGGGGACTAACTATCTGGGCGCGATCTGGAATCGTGGCACTACCCTGGGAGTTGCTCTCGCTTTTCCTCTGCGCAAGCGCCCCTCTTATTCAGATGTGCGTGAACGCCGCCCCGGAGATTCTTTCCTGACCACGCAGCGAAAGATCTATAACCCTCTCGAGCCTAGCGAGCGAAAACGGCTTCTCTTTGAGCTTCTAGGGGCGGGGACTTTCCTCCCTTCTCTCATCGTGTGGCAGACGCGTGTATGCTCCGGGAATGCTTCTTGTTGCAGCAAGTGCTGAAAGACCCTTGGAAGTTCAGACGTTACGTGCATTTTCCTGGAACCCCTCAGCGAAACCATCGCTCATCTCGCCTCTGAGGCCCGAAGAGAACGCCTCCGCCGATTTTCTCAATTGCGGGCAGGTCTCTCGACTTACGACTGCGACTCAGGCACCCGCTCTTGTAGGCCTCAGGAAGGCCCGCCCCATATCCAGTTGCTCGGGCCTCTCGGATCCTCTCCCTCGATGCGGGGCCTAAGACCTTGTGTGGATTCCAGTGCCGGAACGTGAGGATTCCTCTGCAGTCGACACGTATCTCGACCTCTCTTGAATCTCCCCAGAGCCCGTATGTCCTCGTCTCGAGTGGGGCATCACGTCGCTTCCCCCCACCTGTACACCAGTCTCAACGTTCCCTCTCGCTTGCATCAAGCCATCAGGGCTTCCTCGAGCTTTCCCATGAGCGCTCCCACGCAGCTTCCCACACCGCTTTCCACGCTCGCCCCTTGTGATCTAAAAACGATTAAATATGTGAGAATGTGACGTCTATCCTCAGCTTGACAAGTGAGCAGTCAAACAGGAAAACAGTTCCCTGGAATGGCACTCAGACATACTGGCACTCTGGAATGGCGCGATAACTTGGATTATCCTCTCGCCTTACATGTGGAGAGCGCCTCCTCTTGAGATTGAACGGGAACCTAGAATTCTTCAGGGACCCACGCAGCGAAAGGATCCCTCCTCTCAGACTAGCACGGAAAGGGCCACTCTGGATACGGGCGGACCTGGTTCCTCTTGCAGTGCGAGACGACCTAGTCCGGAACTTCTAGCTCCAAAGCAAGGTGTGAAGGACCTTTCGAAGTTCGAAGTTAAGTGTGATTCACCCCTAGTTGCCTCAGACCAAATGGCCTCATCTCGCCTGCCGCAGGGGAGAACTCCGATTTCTCCGACTTGCGCATAGTGCTCTCGCACTTACGACTGAGCGCTCAGACCCCGCCCTTCGTGCCTCCAGGAAAGGCCAGTCCCCATGCGAGTCTCCCGCCGCTCTCTGGATTCCTCTCCCGTCGACCCTGCTCGGCTAAACCTTGTGAGCTCCAGTACCGAACCAGATTCCTCTCCAGTGCCGAACATGGACTCTTGTGGTACTTTCTGGAATGTCTCCCCACTGAAGTCCATCCTCGTCCACGAGCAGAGGCATGCACGTTATTCCTCCCAAGCTTAGCACCAGTTCACGCTCTCCCTTTCTGGTGATCAACCACGTGCTTCCCTCTAGACTTTCCCATGACCGCTTTCCCACGAGCCGCTTCCCACAGCCGCTTCACGTGCCACTGTGGTGTGAGTCCGATCCTCGCTTTAAAGTCGAGGCCAGTGAAGGGAAACAAAATTCCCTGGAATGTGACTGAACATCTGCGGGGCACCTCAGCAATGTGCACGACCCTGAATTCCCTCTCCCTTCTTCCTGTGCGAGACCGCCTTCACTTTGAGATCGCACGCGAACCTCGGGAATCTTTCCACACGCACGCGAAAGATCTTTCCCTCTTCGACTAGAGCGGAAACGCCGCGCTCCTCTGTGATGTGGGCCGCTCTCGCTGCCCTCCTCTCGATGTAGACGCGTAGTCGGGAACTTCTGAGTTGCCCAGCCAAAAAGGTGTGAATGACCCCTTCGCAAGTTCCAGAAGTTTACCGTGTATTCAAGCCTCGCCAGACCTCAGCGGAAATCCCTCATCTCGACAAATGGCGGGAAACCTCCACGCATTTTCTCAGTTCGAAACGTGCTCTCGACTATATGACGGGACCTCAGACCCGCTCTGCTGTCCTCAAAAGGCCGTCCTCACATGCGAGTGGCCGCGGCCCTCTCGACTCCTCTCCCGTCGATGCGGGGCCCTAATAACCTTGTGTGGAGTCGCTGCCTGAACCAGAGCATTCCCTCCCATGCTGACATGCATCTTGCTGGGCGTACTTTCTGCAGTCTCAAACCATTGATCAGCCTTCCCGTCCGACGGGCATGCACGTGGCTTTCCTCCGAGCCTGCCGCTACAGCAGTGATCCCCTTCCTTCGCGTGATCAAGAATCAATGTCTTTTCCTCAAGCTTTCCAAGAGCTTTCCCACCAGGAGCTGGACTCCCACGTCCCACCGTGGCTTGGGAGTCGATCCTCGACTGAGATAAGTCGAATTCAAGCAGGAAAACAGGTTCCCCTGGAAGGACTAGACATCTCGGCACTCTGCGGAATGTTGCACACCCCTGAGTTCCTCTCGCCTCTTTCTTGTGATAGCCGCCTCCTCTGAGATCCGAACGGGAAACGCCGGACGAATTCTTTTCCGACCACACAGGAAACCGGATCCCACCTCTTCAGAATAAAGAGGAACGGAAACCGGGATCCTCTGTATGCGGGGAAATCGTGCTTCCTCATCGCAGTGGACACGGTATGTTCGGGCGAACTTCTTGAGCAAGCAAGGCCTTGTGAAGACCTTCGAAGTTCAGAGCGTACGTTGATTTGCCTCGACACCCTCAGCGCGAAATGGCCTCATTCCTCGCCTGCAACGCGAGGGAAGAACCTCCTGACTGAATTTCTCGAGTGCAATGCGTCAGGTTTCATCGACTTACGAGATCTCAGGATTCCCGCCTCCTCGTTGCCTCAGGAAAGCCGAGTCCCATTTGCCGATTATGCTCCGCGCGCCTCTCGGGATTCCCTCTCCCTCGTAGATGCCGGGCCAAGATCTCTTCTGTGGAGTCTCGTGCCGAAACCTGATAATTCCTCATAAACAGTGCTGACATGACATCTTGGGCACTCTGCGAGTCTCCCCAGACAGTCAGTCCTCTACTCGAGTGCGGCATGCACTCGCTGCCACTTTCCTCCGAGCTTACCAACATTGTCAACGCTTACCTTCCTGTGAACAAAGGATCTGTCGGCTTTCCTTCTCGATGCTTCCCCAGAGCTCTCACTATTTTTCTGCCCCCACGTGCACTGTGCCTGCTGAGACTCGATCCTCGCAATGGAAAGTCGAGCAGTTGCAGCGAGAATACATTCTCTCGTCTGTATATTGGACGGTGAACACTGGGACTTCTGGATGTGGCAGGTACCTGGAGTTCCGTCTCGCTTTTCCCTGGAAGACCCGCCTCCTCTTCCACGATGTCACTCGGATTGAACGCCCTGCCAATTCTTCCTGACACGCAGCAGACAAGGATCAAAAACCTCTCGAAGCTAGGACGCGGAAAACTGCTTCTCTTATTGCGGACTTCCTCTCCTCTCGTGTGGAGACGGTAGTCGGGGAAACTTCTGAGTTGCTAGCAAGTAGTGAAGGACCCTTTGCGATATCCAGAGTTCAGCGTGTGTCTTCTGGAACCCTCAGCCAAATGCGCCACTTCATACTCGCCTGAACGGGACAACCTCCTAGGATTTCTCGAATGCGGCAGCTCTCGACTTACGACGCGACCTCAGGGACTCCGCCTCTTGTCGGCCACTCAGACAAGCCCTCCCCATTGTGATTCAATCGGCGGCCCTCCGCGCATTCCTCTCCCCCTTCGATGCCAAGGGCCCTAAGACCTTGTGTGCGATCAGTGCCGAACGTCTAGGATTCGAACTCTGCAGTGCCGACATGCATCTTCGGGTTTCTGAAGTCTCCCAGAGCGCGTATGTCCTCGTTCGACCCAGTGGGGGCATGCACGTCCGCTTTCCTCCCGACCTTAGCAGCCAGTTCACGGTTACCCTTCCCTTGGAGCAACGGATCAGGCTTTCCCTCGGCCCTCCACTAGCTATTCCCCAACGAGTCCTTATCCCACATCGGCTTTCCTCCACGTCCCTCTCGTGTGGCATCGATCCTCAACCCTGAAAGTGGAGCAGTGCAGCGCAAAACAGCGTTTCCCCTGGAATGGAGCTGAACATCTGGGGACTCTGGAATGGGCGCCTGCAGACTGAGTTCTCTCCCCTTTACTGCTTGGAAGCGCCTCCTCTTGAGATGAGACCTGCGGAACGCCTAGAATTCTTTCAACCACGCCAGGGAAAAAAAACAAAAAAAAAACAAACAAAAAAAAAAAAACAAAAAAAAAAAAAAAAAAAAAATAAATAAAAATGAGAGAAAAAAAAAAAGGAAGAAAAAACCAAAAAAAAAAGAAAAACAAAAAAAAAACGGCATCCCCTCCTCTCGAGCTAGGGGCGTGCATCGAAACGGGCACTCTTGGGGATACCGGCGGGACGCCTCGGGCTTCCTCTTGATCTGGAGCATACTGTCGTGAACTTCTTGCAGTTGTGCAGCAAGTCTGCGAAGGACACCTTCGAAGCTCGAGAGTTTAAGGCGATACCCCCTAGTGCCTCAGCCAAAATGGCGCCTCATCTCGCCTGGCCAGGGAGAACCTCTGATTTCTCGACTTGCGGCAGTGATGCCTCTCGTACTTACGACGAGGCCTCAGGGACCCGCCTCGGTCGGCGCCTCAACAATGCCAGTCCCCATGCGAGTTTCTTCCGCGGCTCTCGGATTCCTCTTCCCGCGCCCACCAAAGGCCTAAGACCTGTTGGACCAATAGTGACGGAAACCTGAGATTCCTCTCCAGTCCACATGTCTGCTGTACTTCTGCGACAGTCTCCCCAGGCGGAGCGAGTCCTCGTCACGAAGAGAGGATGCACGTCCTAGTTCCTCCGAGCTGTAGCAGCAGTTCACGCTTCCCTTTTCGTGGATCAAACGACTGTGGCTTTCCCTCTAGACTTTCCCCATGACGCTTTCCACCACGACGCTTCCCAAGGCGCTTCCCACTAGCACTGTAGGTGTAGTCGATCCCTCGGCTTTTAAATCGAGGCAGTAAGCCGGAAAACAGATTTCCCCGGAATTCGACTGAGACATCTGGGCGGACTCGAATGCGCACGACCCTGGAGTCCTCTCGACCCTATTCCTGAGGAGAAGCCGCCTCCTCTTGAGATGCCACGGAACCGGGAATTCTTGTCCCGACCACGCAGGGAAAGACTTTCCTCTCGATGCTAGGACGGCCCGGCAAACCGGGGCCTCTTGGGCGCGCAATTGGCGCGGACTCTCGTGACTTCTCATCGAGTGTAACGGCGCTATGCGGCGGAACTTCTGAGTCAGCAAAGGCTGGAATGACCCTTAAGTCCAGAGTTAGTGATTAAGCCAGACGCTGCTCAGCCGAAATGGCTCCATCTCGCTCTGCCGATGCTGGTGGAAAAACCTCCTGGCATTTCTCGAGCGTCGGAAGGTGCTCTCGACTTACGACGGGCGACCTCAGACCGCCTCTGGCGGCTCAGAAAGGCCAGTCGCTTATCCGTGCCGGCGCCTCTCGGGATTCCGCTCCCGCCGTACTCCCGGTGCCTAAAGACTTGTGTAAGCACGTCGGCTGCCGAACCAGAGGATTCCTCTCCATTGCTGACATGATCTTGGCCTTTCCGTACATCTCTGGCAGTCTCCCCAGGAGTCAGTCACTCGTCTCGCATGGCATCCACGCGCTCCTCGCCGCAGCCTGTAGCAGCAGGTGTCCGCTTCCCTTCGCGTGGATCAAGGGCATCTGCTTCTTATCTCTCAACTTTCCCACGCAGCCTTTCCCACAGGGCCTGTCCCACGTGCACCTTTTCCGCAGTCATCCTCGCTTGAAAGTCGAGCCAGTCAGGAAAAAAGTTTCTCCCATAATTTGACTTGATGACATACCACGCCTCGGACAGGGTTGCACAACCTGAGTCTCCTCTCGCCTTTCCTTGGGAGACCGCTCCTCTTTGAGATGAAACGAGCGAACGCCAGGAATACTTTCCGCTGACCACGTGGAAAAGATCCCTCCTCTTCGACTACTGAGGCAGGAAACGGCGTCCTCGGATGGTGGGCGAGACTCTGTGCTTCCTCTCATTAGGACGGATGTCGGAACTTCTTGAGTCGAGCAAGGTGTGAAGACCCCTTTGAAATTCCAGATGTTAGAGGTGATTTAGCCCTCGCAACGCCTCACCGAAATAGGGCCTCATCTCCCTGGAGGGGAGAACCTCCCTGATTCTCTAGTGCGGCAGCCCTCGACTTTACGACTCGACCCTCAGGGACCCTTCTGTGGCCTCAGCAAAAGCCGAGTCCCCATGCACGAGTGCCTGGCGCGCCTCTCGGGATTCCTCTTCACAGCATGACCGCCAATAGCTTGTGTGCGAGTCGGTGCCGGAAACCTGAGATTACCTCTCCAGTGCCTAACAATGGATCTTGGTCGGGTACCTGCCATTCCCAGCGATCCAGTCTCTCATTCGACGTCGCGGGCATGCCGTACTTCTCCCGAGCTGTAGCATCAGTGTCACGCTCCCTACGCGTGGATCAAAGTACTGCTGCGCTTATCCCTCGAGCGCTTCACACGCAGCTTCCCACGGAGGCTTTCCCACCAGCGGCGTCCCAACCTCCCATCGCGGAGACACTGTTTTGTTGAAGCATCCTCGCTTGCCAATGCAGCCAGTGCAGGCGCAACAGTTTCCCTGAAGACGCACGACATCTTGGGCGACTCTGGAAGGTGCACGACCCTGGAGTATCCTCCTCGCCTTTCCTGTGGAAGCGCTCCCTGAATGCGACGGAACGCCCGGATTTCTCCGATGACCAGGAAAGAATCCCTCCTCCGACGCTAGAAGGCAAAAACGGCTCCTCTGGATGTGGCGGTACTCTCGTGCTCCTCTCGATTGCGTCAAACCGCTTATGTAGGAATCTGATTGCAGTCCAGAGCTGTGAAGCACCGCTGAAGTTCCAGCAGATTACGTGTGATTAGCCTCGAACCCTCCAGCAGGAATGCTGGCCTCATCTTCGCCTGAGGTGAACCTCCTGATTTTCTCTGAGATAGGTAACAGCTTCCTCCCGCACTTACGACGCGCGCCGCACCTCAACGACCCCTCTGGGCGCCTCAGAAAAGGCCACTCCCCATTGCGAATGCTCTGGGCCTCTCGGTGACATCCTACTCCCGTCGATGCCCGGGTCCTAAACCTTGTGTGGATCAGTGCCGCGAACCTGATGGTTTCCTCTGCCAGTCTTGACATGGATCTTGAGTACTTCTGCGATCTCCCCAGGCAGTCAGTCCCTCGCTCCGAGGTGAGGGCATCACTTCTGCCGCTTTTCCTCCCTAGCTGTTAGCAGCAGTATCATGCTCCAGCTTCGCGTGGATCAAGAATCATGGCTTTCCCTCGCAGGCTTTCCCACTGAGGCTGTCCAACAAGGCTTTCCCACGAGCATTCCTCACACAGCCTTCCACGTCACCGTTAGTTAGTCGGATCCTCGCCTTGAAAGTCGAGGCTAGTGCAGGCAAAACAGTTTCCCGAATCCGACTGATACATCGGAGCGACTTGGATTGGTGCACACCATGTAGCTTCTCTCGCCTCCTCTGTACGAGCGCGACCCTCTTGAATGCCTCGCCGAACGCCGGGTAAATCTTTCCTCGACCAGGCAGCGAAAGCATCACCTCCTCACTCGACTAAACGGGAAAACGGCTCCTCTAGGATGTGCAGCGGGACTCTCTCTCCCCTCTCAAGTGAGACGGTATATCGGGAACTTCTTGAGTGCAGAACATATGCGTTGTTGAGATGACCCTTCGGGAAAGCTTCCAAAAGAACGGTTAGGGTGATTGTGATTAGCCTCGAGACGCCTCAGCCGAAATGGGCCTCATCTCGCCTGGAGGGGAGAACCTCCTGGATTTTCTCGAGTTGCGGCAGGTGCCCTCGACTTACGACGGGGACCTCAGGGACCCGCTCTGGTGGCCTCAGGAAAGGCCAGTCCCCATGCGAGTTGCTCGGGGGCCTCTCGCGGATTCCTCTCCGTCGATGCCGGGGCCTAAGAGCTTGTGTGGAGTCGGTGCCGGAACCAGAGGATTCCTCTCCAGTGCTGACATGGATCTTGGGGACTTCTGGAGTCTCCCCAGGGGAGTCAGTCCTCGTCTCGAGTGGGGGGCATGGAACGTGCGGTTTCTCTCGAGCTGTAGCAGCAGGTCACTTCCCTTCGCGTGGATCAAGGGATCTGTGGCTTTCCCTCGAGGCTTTCCCACGAGGCTTTCCACAGGGCTGTCCCACGTGCCACCGTGGTGTGAGTCGATCCTCGGCTTGAAGGTCGAGGCAGTGCAGGGAAAACAGGTTTCCCTGGAATGGACTGAGACACTGGGGGACTCTGGAATTGGCACGACCCTGGAGTTCCTCTCCCCTTTCCGGTGGGAGACCGACTCCTCTTGAGATGGACGGAACGCCGGGAATTCTTTCCCGACCACGCAGGGAAAGGATCCCTCTCTCGAGCTAGGAGGCGGAAACGGGGGCTCCTCTGGATGTGGGCGGACTCTCGTGCTTCCTCTCGAGTGGAGACGGGTATGTCGGGGAACTTCTTGAGTTGCAGCAAGGGTGTGAAGGACCCTTTGGAAGTTCCAGAGGTTAGGTGTGATTAGCCTCGAGACGCCTCAGCGAAATGGCCTCATCTCGCCTGGAGGGGAGAACCTCCTGGATTTTCTTCGAGTTTGAAGGTGCCTCTCGACTTACGACGGGGAACTCAGGCGACCCGCTCTGGTGGCCTCAGGAAAGGCCAGCCCATGCGAGTTGCTCGGGGCCTCTCGGGATTCCTTCCCGTCGATGCCGGGCCTAATAGCTTGTGTGGAGTCGTGCCGGAACCTGAGGATTCCTCTCCAGTGCTGACATGGATCTTGGGGTACTTCTGGAGTCTCCCCAGGGGAGTCAGTCCTCGTCTCGAGTGGGGGCATGCACGTGCGCTTTCCTCCCGAGCTGTAGCAGCAGTGTCGCGCTTCCCTTCGCGTGGATCAAGGGATCTGTGGCTTTCCTCGAGGCTTTCCCACTGGGCTTTCCCACAGGGCTGTCCCACGCTGCCACAGTGGTGTGAAGTCGATCCTCGGCTTGAAAGTCGAGGCAGTGCAGGGAAAACAGGTTTCCCTGGAATGGACTGAGACATCTGGGGGACTCTGGGAATGGTGGCACGACCCTGGAGTTCCTCTGCCTTTCCTGTGGAGAGGCGCCTCCTCTTGAGATGCGACGGGAACGCCGGGAATTCTTTCCCGACCACGCAGGGAAAGGATCCATCCTCTCGAGCTAGGAGGCGGAAACGGGGCTCCTCTGGATGTGGCGGGACTCTCGTGCTTCCTCTTCGAGTGGAGACGGGTATGTCGGGGGAACTTCTTGAGTTGCAGCAAGGGTGTGAAGGACCCTTTGGAAGTTCCAGAGGTTAGGTGTGATTAGCCTCGAGACGCTTCAGCGGAAATGGGCCTCATCTCGCCTGGAGGGGAGAACCTCCTGGATTTTCTCGAGTTGCGGCAGGTGCTCTCGACTTACGACGGGGACCTCAGGGACCCGCTCTGGTGGCCTCAGGAAAGGCCAGTCCCCATGCGAGTTGCTCGGGGCCTCTCGGATTCCTCTCCGTCGATGCCGGGCCTAAGACCTTGTGTGGAGTCCGTGCCGGAACCTGAGGATTCCTCTCCAGTGCTGACATGGATCTTGGGTACTTCTGGAGTCTCCCCAGGGGAGTCAGTCCTCGTCTCGAGTGGGGGCCATGCACGTGCGCTTTCCTCCCGAGCTGTAGCAGCAGTGTCACGACTTCCCTTCGCGTGGATCAAGGGATCTGTGGCTTTTCCTCGAGGCTTTCCCACGAGGCTTTCCCACAGGGCTGTCCACGTGCCACCGTGGTGTGAGTGCGATCCTCGGCTTGAAAGTCGAGGCAGTGCAGGGAAAATAGGTTTCCCTGGAATGGACTGAGACATCTGGGGCACTCTGGGAATGGTGCACGACCCTGGAGATTCCTCTCGCTTTCCTGTGGAGAGCGCCTCCTCTTGAGATGCGACCGGGAACGCCGGGAATTCTTTCCCGACACGACAGGGAAAGGATCCCTCTCTCGAGCTATGAGGCGGAAACGGGGCTCCTCTGGATGTGGGCGGACTCTCGTGCTTCCTCTCGAGTGGAGACGGGTATGTCGGGGAACTTCTTGAGTTGCAGCAAGGGTGTGAAGGACCCTTTGGAAAGTTCCAGAGGTTAGGTGTGATTAGCCTCGAGACGCCTCCAGCGGAAATGGGCCTCATCTCGCCTGGAGGGGAGAACCTCCTGGATTTTCTCGAGTTCGGCACAGGTGCTCTCGACTTACGACGGGGACCTCAGGGACCCGCTCTGGTGGCCTCAGGAAAGGCCAGTCCCCATGCGAGTTGCTCGGGGCCTCTCGGGATTCCTCTCCCGTCGATGCCGGGGCCTAAGACCTTGTGTGGAGTCGGTGCCGGAACCTGAGGATTCCTCTCCAGTGCTGACATGGATCTTGGGGTACTTCTGGAGTCTCCCCAGGGGAGTCAGTCCTCGTCTCGAGCTGGGGCATGCACGTGCGCTTTCCTCCCGAGCTGTAGCAGCAGTGTCATGCTTCCCTTCGCGTGGATCAAGGGATCTGTGGCTTTCCCTCGAGGCTTTTTCACAGAGGCTTTCCCACGAGGCTTTCCCACAGGGCTGTCCCACGTGCCACCGTGGTGTGAGTCGATCCTCGGCTTGAAAGTCGAGGCAGTGCAGGGAAAACATGGTTTCCCTGGAATGGACTGAGACATCTGTGGGGACTCTGGGATATGGTGGCACGACCCTGGAGTTCCTCTCGCCTTTCCTGTGGAGAGCGCTCCTCTTGAGATGCGACGGGAACGCCGGGAATTCTTTCCCGAACACGCAGGGAAAGGATCCCTCCTCTCGAGCTAGGAGGCGGAAACGGGGCTCCTCTGGATGTGGGCGGGACTCTCGTGCTTCCTCTCAAGTGGAGACGGGTATGTCGGGGAACTTCTTGAGTTGCAGCAAGGGTGTGAAGGACCCTTTGGAAGTTCCAGAGTTAGGTGTGATTAGCCTCGAGACGCCTCAGCGGAAATGGGCCTCATCTCGCCTGGAGGGGAGAACCTCCTGGATTTTCTCGAGTTGCGGCAGGTTGCTCTCGACTTACGACGGGGACCTCAGGGACCCGCTCTGGTGGCCTCAGGAAAGGCCATCCCCATGCGAGTTGCTCGGGGGCCTCTCGGGATTCCTCTCCCGTCGATGCCGGGGCCTAAGACCTTGTGTGGAGTCGGTGCCGGAACCTGAGGATTCCTCTCCAGTGCTGACATGGATCTTGGGGTACTTCTGGAGTCTCCCCAGGGGAGTCAGTCCTCGTCTCGAGTGGGGGCATGCACGTGCGCTTTCCTCCCGAGCTGTAGCAGCAGTGTCACGCTTCCCTTCGCGTGGATCAAGGGATCTGTGGCTTTCCTCAGGCTTTCCACGAGGCTTTCCCACGAGGCTTTCCCACAGGGCTGTCCCACGTGCCACCGTGGTGTGAGTCGATCCTCGGCTTGAAAGTCGAGGCAGTGCAGGGAAAACAGGTTTCCCTGGAATGGACTGAGACATCTGGGGGACTCTGGGAATGGTGGCACGACCCTGGAGTTCCTCTCGCCTTTCCTGTGGAGAGCGCCTCCTCTTGAGATGCGACGGGAACGCCGGGAATTCTTTCCCGACCACGCAGGGAAAGGATCCCTCCTCTCGAGCTAGGAGGCGGAAACGGGGCTCCTCTGGATGTGGCGGGACTCTCGTGCTTCCTCTCGAGTGGAGACGGGTATGTCGGGGAACTTCTTGAGTTGCAGCAAGGGTGTGAAGGACCCTTTGGAAGTTCCAGAGGTTAGGTGTGATTAGCCTCGAGACGCCTCAGCGGAAATGGGCCTCATCTCGCCTGGAGGGGAGAACCTCCTGGATTTTCTCGAGTTGCGGCAGGTGCTCTCGACTTACGACGGGGACCTCAGGGACCCGCTCTGGTGGCCTCAGGAAAGGCCAGTCCCCATGCGAGTTGCTCGGGGCCTTTCGGGATTTCTCTCCCGTCGATGCCGGGGCCTAAGACCTTGTGTGGAGTCGGTGCCGGAACCTGAGGATTCCTCTCCAGTGCTGACATGGATCTTGGGGTACTTCTGGAGTCTCCCCAGGGGAGTCAGTCCTCGTCTCGAGTGGGGGCATGCACGTGCGCTTTCCTCCCGAGCTGTAGCAGCAGTGTCCAGCTTCCCTTCGCGTGGATCAAGGGATCTTGTGGCTTTCCCTCGAAGGCTTTCACACGAGGCTTTTCCCACGAGGCTTTCCCACATGGACTGTCCCACGTGCCACCGTGTGTGAGTCGATCCTCGGCTTGAATGTCGAGGCAGTGCAGGGAAAACAGGTTTCCCTGGAATGGACTGAGACATCTGGGGACTCTGGGAAAGGTGGCACGACCCTGGAGTTCCTCTCGCCTTTCCTGTGGAGAGCGCCTCCTCTTGAGATGCGACGGGAACGCCGGGATTTCTTTCCCGATGACGCAGGGAAAGGATCCCTCCTCTCGAGCTAGTAGGCAGAAACGGGGCTCCTCTGGATGTGGGCGGGACTCTCGTGCTTCCTCTCGAGTGGAAACGGTATGTAGGGGAACATCTTGAGTTGCAGCCAGGGTGTGAAGCACCGTTTGGAAGTTCCAGAGATTAGGTGTGATTAGCCTCGAGACGCCTCAGCAGAAATGGGCCTCATCTCGCCTGGAGGGGAGAACCTCCTGGATTTTCTCGAGATAGGGCAGTTGCTCTCGACTTACGACGGGGACCTCAACGACCCGCTCTGGGTGGCCTCAGAAAAGGCCACTCCCCATGCGAATTGCTCGGGGCCTCTCGGGATTCCTCTCCCGTCGATGCCGGGGCCTAAGACCTTGTGTGGAGTCAGTGCCGGAACCTGAGGTTTCCTCTGCAGTGCTGACATGGATCTTGGGGTACTTCTGGAGTCTCCCCAGGGGAGTCAGTCCTCGTCTCGAGTGGGGGCATGCACCTGCGCTTTCCTCCCTAGCTGTAGCAGCAGTGTCATGCTCCAGTCGCGTGGATCAAGGGATCAGTGGCTTTCCCTCGAGGCTTTCCCACGAGGCTTTCCAACAAGGCTTTCCCACGAGGCTTTCCCACAGGGCTGTCCCACGTGCCACCGTGGTGTTAGTCGATCCTCGGCTTGAAAGTCGAGGCAGTGCAGGGAAAACAGGTCTCCCTGGAATGGACTGAGACATCTGGGGGACTCTGGGATTGGTGGCACGACCATGGAGTTCCTCTCGCCTTTCCTCTGGAGAGCGCGACCTCTTGAGATGCGTCGGGAACACCGGGAAATCTTTCTCGACGACGCAAGGAAAGGATCCCTCCTCTCGAGCTAGGAGGCGGAAACGGGGCTCCTCTGGATGTGAGCGGGACTCTCGTGTTTCCTCTCAAGTGGAGACGGGTATGTCGGGGAACTTCTTGAGTTGCAGCAAGGGTGTGAATGACCCTTTGGAAGTTCCAGAGGTTAGGTGTGATTAGCCTCGAGACGCCTCAGCAGGAAATGGGCCTCATCTCGCCTGGAGGGGAAAACCTCCTGGATTTTCTCGAATTGCGGAAGGTGCTCTCAACTTACGACGGGGACCTCAGGGACCCGCTTTGGTGGCCTCAGGAAAGGCCAGTCCGCATGCGAGTTGCTTGGGGGCCTCTCGGGATTCCTCTCCCGTCGATGCCGGGGCCTAAGACCTTGTGTGGAGTAGGTGCCGGAACCAGAGGATTCCTGTCCAGGGCTGACATTGATCTTGGGGTACTTCTGGAGTCTCCCCAGGAGAGTCAGTCCTCGTCTCGAGTGGGGGCATGCACGTGTGCTTTCCTCCCGAGCTGTAGCAGCAGTGTCGCGCTTCCCTTCGCGTGGATCAAGGGATCTGTGTCTTTCCCTCAAGGCTTTCCCACGAGGCTTTCCCACAGGGCTGTCCCACGTGCCACCGTGGTGTGAGTCGATCCTCGGCTTGAAAGTCGAGGCAGTGCAGGGAAAAAAGTTTTCCCTCTAATTGACTGAGACATCCAGCGGCCTCTGGGAATGGTGGCACGACCCTGGAGTTCCTCTCGCCTTTCCTGTGGAGAGCGCCTCCTCTTGAGATGCAACGGGAACGCCGGGAATATTTTCCCGACCACGGTGGGAAAGGATCCCTCCTCTCGAGCCAGGAGGCGGAAACGGGGCTCCTCTGGATGTGGGCGGGACTCTGGTGCTTCCTCTCGAGTGGAGACGGGTATGTCGGGGAACTTCTTGAGTTGCAGCAAGGGTGTGAAGGACCCTTTGGAAGTTCCAGATGTTAGATGTGATTAGCCTCGAGACGCCTCAGCCGAAATGGGCCTCATCTCGCCTGGAGGGGAGAACCTCCTGGATTTTCTCGAGTTGCGGCAGGTGCCCTCGACTTACGACGGGGACCTCAGGGACCCGCTCTGGTGGCCTCAGGAAAGGCCAGTCCCCATGCGAGTTGCTCGGGGGCCTCTCGGGATTCCTCTCACGTCGATGACGGGGCCTAATAGCTTGTGTGGAGTCGGTGCCGGAACCTGAGGATTCCTCTCCAGTGCTAACATGGATCTTGGGGTACTTCTGTAGTCTCCCCAGGGGAGTCAGTCCTCGTCTCAAGTGGGGGCATGCACGTGCGCTTTCCTCCCGAGCTGTAGCCGCAGTGTCACGCTTCCCTACGCGTGGATCAAGGGATCTTTGGCTTTCCCTCGAGGCTTTCACACGAGGCTTTCCCACGAGGCTTTCCCACAGGGCTGTCCAACCTGCCATCGCGGTGTGAGTCGATCCTCGGCTTGAATGTCGAGGCAGTGCAGGGAAAACAGGTTTCCCTGGAATGGACTGAGACATCTTGGGGACTCTGGGAAAGGTGGCACGACCCTGGAGTTCCTCTCGCCTTTCCTGTGGAGAGCGCCTCCTCTTGAGATGCGACGGGAACGCCGGGATTTCTTTCCCGATGACGCAGGGAAAGGATCCCTCCTCTCGAGCTAGTAGGCAGAAACGGGGCTCCTCTGGATGTGGGCGGGACTCTCGTGCTTCCTCTCGAGTGGAAACGGTATGTAGGGGAACATCTTGAGTTGCAGCCAGAGTGTGAAGCACCGTTTGGAAGTTCCAGAGATTAGGTGTGATTAGCCTCGAGACGCCTCAGCAGAAATGGGCCTCATCTCGCCTGGAGGGGAGAACCTCCTGGATTTTCTCGAGATAGGGCAGTTGCTCTCGACTTACGACGGGGACCTCAACGACCCGCTCTGGGGGCCTCAGAAAAGGCCACTCCCCATGCGAATTGCTCGGGGCCTCTCGGGATTCCTCTCCCGTCGATGCCGGGGCCTAAGACCTTGTGTGGAGTCAGTGCCGGAACCTGAGGTTTCCTCTGCAGTGCTGACATGGATCTTGGGGTACTTCTGGAGTCTCCCCAGGGGAGTCAGTCCTCGTCTCGAGTGGGGGCATGCACCTGCGCTTTCCTCCCTAGCTGTAGCAGCAGTGTCATGCTCCAGTCGCGTGGATCAAGGGATCAGTGGCTTTCCCTCAAGGCTTTCCCACGAGGCTTTCCAACAAGGCTTTCCCACGAGGCTTTCCCACAGGGCTGTCCCACGTGCCACCGTGGTGTTAGTCGATCCTCGGCTTGAAAGTCGAGGCAGTGCAGGGAAAACAGGTCTCCCTGGAATGGACTGAGACATCTGGGGGACTCTGGGAATGGTGGCACGACCCTGGAGTTCCTCTCGCCTTTCCTCTGGAGAGCGCGACCTCTTGAGATGCGTCGGGAATGCCGGGAAATCTTTCTCGACCACGCAAGGAAAGGATCCCTCCTCTCGAGCTAGGAGGCGGAAACGGGGCTCCTCTGGATGTGAGCGGGACTCTCCGTGCTTCCTCTCAAGTGGAGACGGGTATGTCGGGGAACTTCTTGAGCTGCAGCAAGGGTGTGAAGGACCCTTTGGAAGTTCAAGATGTTAGATGTGATTAGCCTCGAGACGCCTCAGCCGAAATGGGCCTCATCTCGCCTGGAGGGGAGAACCTCCTGGATTTTCTCGAGTTGCGGCAGGTGCCCTTGACTTACGACGGGGACCTCAGGGACCCGCTCTGGTGGCCTCAGGAAAGGCCAGTCCCCATGCGAGTTGCTCGGGGGCCTCTCGGGATTCCTCTTCCATCCATTCCGGGGCCTAATAGCTTGTGTGGAGTCGGTGCCGGAACCAGAGGATTCCTCTCCAGTTCTAACATGGATCTTGGGGTACTTCTGGAGTCTCCCCAGGGGAGTCAGTCCTCGTCTCGAGTGGGGGCATGCACGTGCGCTTTCCTCCCCGACCTGTAGCAGCAGTGTCACGCTTCCCGAAGCGTGGATCAAGGGATCTGTGGCTTTCCCTCGAGGCTTTCCCGCAGGGCTGTCCAACCTGCCATCGCGCTGTGAGTCGATCCTCGGCTTGAATGTCGAGGCAGTGCAGGGAAAACAGGTTTCCCTGGAATGGACTGAGACTTCTTGGGGACTCTGGGAATGGTGGCACGACCCTGGATTTCCTCTCGCCTTTCCTGTGGAGAGCGTCTCCTCCTGAGATGGGACGGGAACGCCGGGAATTCTTTGCCGACCACGAAAGGAAAGGATCCCTCATCTCGAGCTAGGAGGCGGAAACGGGGCCCCTCTGGATGTGGGCGGGACTCTCGTGCTTCCTCTTGAGTGGAGACGGGTATGTCGGGGAACTTCTTGAGTTGCAGCAAGGCTGTGAAGGACCCTTTGGAAGTTCCAGAGATTAGGGGTGATTAGCTTCCAGTCGCCTCAGCGGAAATGGGCCTCATCTCGCCTGGAGGGGACAACCTCCTGGATTTTCTCGAGTTGCGGCAGGAGCTCTCTACTTACGACGGGGACCACAGGGACCCCCTCTGGTGGCCTCAGGAAAGGCCAGTCCCCATGCGAGTTGCTCGGGAGCCTTTTGGGATTTCTCTCCCGTCGATGCCGGGGCCTAAGACCTTGTGTGGAGTCGGTGCCGGAACCTGAGGATTCCTCTCCAGTGCTGACATGGACCTTGGGGTTCTTCTGGAGTCTCCGCAGGGGAGTCAGTCCTCGTCCCGAGTGGGGGCATGCACGTGCGCTTTCCTCCCGAGCTGTAGCAGCAGTGTCACGTTCCCTTCGAGTGGATCAAGGGATCTGTGGCTTTCCCTGGAAGCTTTCACACGAGGCTTTTCCATGAGGCTTTCCCACATGATTGTCCCACGTGCCACCGTGTTGTGAGTCGATCCTCGGCTTGAATGTCGATCAGTGCAGGGAAAACAGGTATCCCTGGAATGGACTGAGACATCTGGGGGACTCTGGGAAAGGTGGCACGACCCTGGAGTTCCTCTCGCCTTTCCTGTGGAGAGCGCCTCCTCTTGAGATGCGACGGGAACGCCGGGATTTCTTTCCCGATGACGCAGGGAAAGGATCCCTCCTCTCGAGCTAGTAGGCAGAAAAGGGGCTCCTCTGGATGTGGGCGGGACTCTCGTGCTTCCTCTCGAGTGGAAACGGTATGTAGGGGAACATCTTGAGTTGCAGCCAGGGTGTGAAGCACCGTTTGGAAGTTCCAGAGATTAGGTGTGATGAGCCTCGAGACGCCTCAGCAGAAATGGGCCCCATCTCGCCTGGAGGGGAGAACCTCCTGGATTTTCTCGAGATAGGGTAGTTGCTCTCGACTTACGACGGGGACCTCAACGTCCCGCTCTGGGGGCCTCAGAAAAGGCCACTCCCCATGCGAATTGCTCGGGGCCTCTCAGGATTCCTCTCCCGTCGATGCCGGGGCCTAAGACCTTGTGTGGAGTCGGTGCCGGAACCTGAGGATTCCTCTCCAGTGCTGACATGGATCCTTGGGGTATTTCTGGAGTCTCCCCAGGGGAGTCAGTCCTCGTCTCGAGTGGGGGCATGCACCTGCGCTTTCCTCCCTAGCTGTAGCAGCAGTGTCATGCTCCAGTCGCGTGGATCAAGGGATCAGTGGCTTTCCCTCGAGGCTTTCCCACGAGGCTTTCCAACAAGGCTTTCCCACGAGGCTTTCCCACAGGGCTGTCCCACGTGCCACCGTGGTGTTAGTCGATCCTAGGCTTGAAACTCGAGGCAGTGTAGGGTAAACAGGTCTCCCTGGAATGGACTGAGACATCTGGGGGACTCTGGGATTGGTGGCACGACCATGGAGTTCCTCTCGCCTTTCCTCTGGAGAGCGCGACCTCTTGAGATGCGTCGGGAACGCCGGGAAATCTTTCTCGACCACGCAAGGAAAGGATCCCTCCTCTCGAGCTAGGAGGCGGAAACGGGGCTCCTCTGGATGTGAGCGGGACTCTCGTGCTTCCTCTCAAGTGGAGACGGGTATGTCGGGGAACTTCTTGAGTTGCAGCAAGGGTGTGAATGACCCTTTGGAAGTTCCAGAGGTTAGGTGTGATTAGCCTCGAGACGCCTCAGCGGAAATGGGCCTCATCTCGCCTGGAGGGGAAAACCTCCTGGATTTTCTCGAGTTGCGGAAGGTGCTCTCGACTTATGACGGGGACCTCAGGGACCCGCTCTGGTGGCCTCAGGAAAGGCCTGTCCGCATGCGAGTTGCTCGGGGGCCTCTCGGGATTCCTCTCCCGTCGATGCTGGGGCCTAAGACCTTGTGTGGAGTCGGTGCCGGAACCAGAGGATTCCTCTCCAGTGCTGACATGGATCTTGGGGTACTTCTGGAGTCTCCCCAGTGGAGTCAGTCCTCGTCTCGAGTGGGGGCATGCACGTGCGCTTTCCTCCCGAGCTGTAGCAGCAGTGTCGCGCTTCCCTTCGCGTGGATCAAGGGATCAGTGTCCCAGTCCCACCCACGTGCCACCGTGGTGTGAGTCGATCCTGGACTTGAAAGTCGAAGCAAGCAGGGAAAACAGGTTTCCCTGGAATGGACTGAGACATCTCGGGGACTCTGGGAATGGTGGCACGACCCTGGAGTTCCTCTCGCCTTTCTTGTGGATAGCGCCTCCTCTGAGATCCGACGGGAACGCCGGGAATTCTTTTCCGACCACACAGGGAAAGGATCCCACCTCTCGAACTAGGAGGGGGAAACGGGGATCCTCTGGTTGTGGGCGGGACTCTCGTGCTTCCTCTCGAGTGGAGACGGGTATGTTGGGGAACTTCTTGAGGTGCAGCAAGGGTGTGAAGGACCCTTTGGAAGTTCCAGAGGTTAGGTGTGATTAGCCTCGAGACGCCTCAGCGGAAATGGGCCTCATCTCGCCTGGAGGGGAGAACCTCCTGAATTTTCTCGAGGTGCGGCAGGTTTTCTCGACTTACGAGGGGACCTCAGGGACCCGCTCTGGTGGCCTCAGGAAAGGCCAGTCCCCATGCGAGTTGCTCCGGGGCCTCTCGGGATTCCTCTCTCGTAGATGCCGGGGCCTAAGACCTTCTGTGGAGTCGGTGCCGAAACCTGATGATTCCTCTCCAGTGCTGACATGGATCTTGGGGTACTTCTGGAGTCTCCCCAGGACAGTCAGTCCTCTACTCGAGTGGGGGCATGCACGTGCACTTTCCTCCCGAGCTTTAGCAACATTGTCACGCTTACCTTCGCGTGAATCAAGGGATCTGTGGCTTTCCCTCGAGGCTTCCCAGGAGGCTTTCCCACAGGGCTGCCCCACGTGCCACTGTGGTGTGAGTCGATCCTCGGCTTGAAAGTCGAGGCAGTGCAGGGAATACAGGTTCCCTGGAATGGACTGAGACATCTGGGGGACTCTGGGAATGGTGGCAGGTACCTGGAGTTCCTCTCGCTTTTCCTCTGGAGAGCGCCTCCTCTTCAGATGTGACGGGAACGCCGCGAATTCTTTCCTGACCACGCAGGGAAAGGATCAAACCTCTCGAGCTAGGAGGCGGAAACGTGGCTTCTCTTGATGTGGGCGGGACTTTCCTGCTTCCTCTCGTGTGGAGACGGGTATGTCGGGGAACTTCTTGAGTTGCAGCAAGGGTGTGAAGGACCCTTTGGAAGTTCCAGAGGTTAGGTGTGATTTTCCTGGAGACGCCTCAGCGGAAATGGGCCTCATCTCGCCTGGAGGGGAGAACCTCCTGGATTTTCTCGAATTGCGGCAGGTGCTCTCGACTTACGACTGGGACCTCAGGGACCCGCTCTTGTGGCCTCAGGAAAGGCCAGTCCCCATGTGAGTTGCTCGGGGGCCTCTCGGGATTCCTCTCCCCTCGATGCCGGGGCCTAAGACCTTGTGTGGAGTCAGTGCCGGAACGTGAGGATTCCTCTGCCAGTGCCGACATGGATCTTCGGGTCTTCTGAAGTCTCCCCAGAGGCGTATGTCCTCGTCTCGAGTGGGGGCATGCACGTGCGCTTTCCTCCCGACCTGTAGCAGCAGTGTCACGGTTCCCTTCGCTTGGATCAAGGGATCAGGGGCTTTCCCTCGAGGCTTTCCCATGAGGCTTTCCCACGAGGCTTTCCCACAGGGCTTTTCCACGTGCCCTTGTGGTGTGAGTCGATCCTCAGCTTGAAAGTGGAGGCAGTGCAGGGAAAACAGGTTTCCCTGGAATGGACTGAGACATCTGGGGGACTCTGGGAATGGGGCCTGATACTGGAGTTCCTCTCGCCTTTACTGTGGAGAGCGCCTCCTCTTGAGATGAGACGGGAACGCTAGGAATTCTTTCAGGACCACGCAGGGAAAGGATCCCTCCTCTCGAGCTAGCAGGCGGAAACGGGGCCACTCTGGATACGGGCGGGACGCTCGGGTTCCTCTTGAGTGGAGACGGGATATGTCGGGGAACTTCTTGAGTTGCAGCAAGGGTGTGAAGGACCCTTTCGGAAGTTCGAGAGTTTAAGTGTGATTACCCCCTAGTTGCCTCAGCCGAAATGGGCCTCATCTCGCCTGGAGGGGAGAACCTCCTGGATTTTCTCGACTTGCGGCAGGTGCTCTCGACTTACGACGAGGGCCTCAGGGACCCGCTCTGGTGGCCTCAGGAAAGGCCAGTCCCCATGCGAGTTTCTCCCGGGCCTCTCGGGATTCCTCTCCCGTCGATGCTGGGGCCTAAGACCTTGTGTGGACTCAGTGACGGAACCTGAGGATTCCTCTCCAGTGCCGACATGGATCTTGTGGTACTTCTGGAGTCTCCCCAGGGGAGTCAGTCCTCGTCACGAGAGAGGCATGCACGTGTGATTTCCTCCCGAGCTGTAGCAGCAGTTGTCACGCCGTTCCCTTCGTGGATCAAGCGGATCTGTGGCTTCTCCGACTAGACTTTCCATGACGCTTTCCCACGAGGCTTCCCACAGGCTTTCCACGCTGCCACTGGTGGCTGTGAGATACTCT
>NW_017190270.1:0-11369 GCF_001704415.2 Capra hircus | reverse complement strand
ACACGAAAAACCCCGCCGACATCCAGAGGAGCCCCGTTTCCCCTCATAGCTCGAGAGGGGGATCCTTTCCCTGCGTGGTCGGGACAGAATTCCCGGCGTTCCCGTCGCATCTCAAGAGGAGGCGCTCTCCACTGGAAATTCGAGAGGAATTCCAGGGTCGTGTCACCATTCCCAGAGTCCCCCAGATATCTCCGTCCATTCCAGGGAAACCTGTTTTCCCTGCACTGCCTCGACTTTCAAGCCGAGGATCGACTCACACAACGGTGGCACGTGGGACAGACCAGTGGGAAAGCCTCGTGGGAAAGCCCTCGAGGGAAGGCTTCGAGGGAAAGCCACAGATCCCTTGATCCACGCGAAGGAACGTGACACTGCCGCTACAGCTCGGGAGGAAATGGCACCTGCATGCCCCAATGGAGACGAGTACTGACTCCCCTGGGGAGACTCCAGAAGTACCCCAAGATCCATGTCAGCACGGGAGAGGAATCTTAAGGTTCCGGCACCGGACTCCACACAAGGTCTTAGGCCCCGCCATCGACGGGAGAGGAATACCGAGAGGCCCCCGAGCAACTCGCATGGGGACTGGCCTTTTCTGAGGCCACCAGAGCGGGTCTCTGAGGTCCCGACCTAAGTCGAGAGCACCTGCCGCAACTCGAGAAAATCCAGGAGGTTCTCCCCTCCGGGCGAGATGAGGCCCATTTCCGCTGAGGCGTCTCGAGGCTAATCACATCTTACCTCTGGAACTTCGAAAGCGTCCTTCACACCCTTGTTGCAACCTAAGAAGTTCCCCGACATACCCGTCTCCACTCGAGAGGAAGCACGAGAGTCCCGCCCACATCCAGAGGAGCCCCGTTTCCGACTCCTAGCTCGAGAGGAGGGATCCTTTCCCTGCGTGGTCGGGAAAGAATTCCCGGCGTTTCCCGTCGCATCTCAAGAGGAGGCACTCTCCACAGGAAAGGCGAGAGGAACTCCAGGGTCGTGCCACATTCCCAGAGTCCCCCAGATGTCTCAGTCCATTCCAGGGAAACCTGTTTTCCCTGCACTGCCTCGACTTTCAAGCCGAGGATCAACTCACACCACGGTGGCACTTGGGACAGCCCTTTGCGAAAGCCTCGTGGGAAAGCCACAGATCCCTTGATATACGCGAAGGGAAGCGTGACACTGCTGCTACAGCTCTGGAGGAAAGCGCAAATGTATGCCCCACTCGAGACGAGGACTGACTCCCCTGGAGAGACTCCAGAAGTACCCCAAGATCCATGTCAGCACTGGAGAGGAATCCTCAGGTTCCGGCACCGACTCCACACAAGATCTTTGGCCCCGGCATCGAGGGGAGAGGAATCCCGAGAGGCCCCAGAGCAACTCGCATGGGGACTGGCCTTTCCTGAGGCCACCAGAGCGTGTCCCTGAGGTCCCCGTCGTAAGTCGAGAGCACCTGCCGCAACTCGAGAAAATCCAGGAGGTTCTCACCTCCAGGCGAGATGAGGCCCATTTCCGCTGAGGCGTCTCGAGACTAATCACACCTAACCTCTGGAACTTCCAAAGGGTCCTTCACACCCTTGCTGCAACTCAGGAAGATCCCCGACATACCCGTCTCCACTCGAGAGGAAGAACGAGAGTCCCGCCCACATCCAGAGGAGCCACGTTTCCGCCTCCTAGCTCGAGAGGAGGGATCCTTTCCCTGCGTGGTCGTGAAAGAATTCCCGGCGTCCCGTCGCATCTCAAGAGGAGGTGCTCTCCACAGGAAAGGCGAGAGGAACTCCAGGGTCGTGCAACCATTCCCAGAGTCCCCCAGATGTCTCAGTCCATTCCAGGGAAACCTGTTTTCCCTGCCCTGCCTCGACTTTCAAGCCGAGGATCGACTCACACCACGGTGGCACGTGGGACAGCCCTGTGGATAAGACTCGTGGGAAAGCCCTGTGGGAAAGCCTAGTGTGAAAGTCACAGAGGAACTCGAGGGTCGTGCCACCATTCCCAGAGTCCGCCAGAAAATTCCTTGTCGGGAATTTTATTGGCCTTCCCGCGTAAACCTAGCTATTCAGCCTTTTTCCTCCAGTTAATCTTCTTACTACCCTATAATTTCTTAATCTAATCTTACATTAATAAATACACAAGACTTTCCACGTCAACGCCGTCCATCCCGTCGAATTCCCTGGATGCAGCGTGGCTGGACACCGGCACACTGAGATATCTGGGGGACTCTTGGAATGATGGCACGACACTGGAGTTTCTCTCGCCTTTCCTGTGGAGAGCGCCTCCTCATGAGATGCGACGGGAACACCGGGAATTCTTTCCGGAACATACAGGGAAAGGATAACTGACCGCGAGGTACGAGGCTGAAACGGGGCTCCTCTGGATGTGGTCGGGACTCTTGTTCTTCCTCTCGAGTGGAGAGGGGTATGTCGGGGATCTTCTTGAGTTGCAGCAAGGGTGTGAAGGACCCTTTTGGAAGTTCCAGAGGTTAGGTGTGATTAGACTCGAGACGCCTCAGCGGAAATGGGCCTCATCTCGACTGCAGGGGAGAACCTCCTGGGTTTTCTCGAGTTTCAGCAGGTGCTCTCCAGTTACGACCGGGACTTATGTAACCCGCTCTGGTCCGCTCAGGTAATGCCAGTCGACTTGGAGTTGCTAAGGGGCCTCTCGGGATTCCTCTCCGGTCGATGACGGGGCCTAAGACCTTGTTTGGAATCGGTGCCCGAACCTGAGGTTTCCTCTCCAGTGCTGACATGGATCTTGGGGTACTACTGGAGTCTCCACAGGGTAGTCATCTTCATCTCCAATGGGGGCATGCACGTGCGCTTTTCTCCCGAGCATTAGGAGCAGAGTCAATTTTCCCCGTTGGGTTGATCAAGGGGTTTCTTGTTTTCCCTCGAGGCTTTCCCACGAGGCTTTCCCACGAGGCTTTCCCACAGGGCTGTCCCACGTGCCACCATCGTGTGAGTCAGTCCTCCCCGTGAACGTCGAGGCAGTGAAGGGTAAACAAGTTCCTCTGGAAAGGACTGAGACATCTGGGGGACTCTTGGAATGGTGGAACGACCCTGGAGTTCCTCTCACCTTTCTTGTGGAGCGTGCCTCCTCTTGAGATGCGACAGGTACGACAGGAATTTTTCCCGGCCAATCAGGGAAAGGATCCCTCATCTTGAGCCAGGAGGGGGAATTGGGGCTCCTCTGGATGTGGGTGGTACCCTGGTGATTCCTATGGAGTGGCGACGGGTCTCTCCTGGAACCTCTTGAGTTGCAGCTAGGGTGTGAAGGACCCTTTGGAAGTTCCAGAGGTTAGGTGTGATTAGCGTCGAGACGCCTCAGCGGAAATGGGCCTCATCTCGCCTGGAGGGGAGAACCTCCTGGATTTTCTCTAGTTGCGGCAGGTGCTCTCGACTTACGACGGGGACCTCAGGGACCCGCTCTAGTGGCCTCAGGAAGGGCCAGGAGCCATGCGAGTTCCTCGGGGGCCTCTCAGGATTCCTCTCCCTTCGATGCCGGGGCCTAAGACCTTGTGTGGAGTCGGTGCCGGAACCGGAGGATTCCTCTCCAGTGTGGACATGGATCTTGGGGTACTTCTGGAGTCTCCCCAGGGGAGTTAGTCATCGTCTTGTGTGGGGGCATGAACGTGCGCTTTCCTCCCGAGCTGTAGCAGCAGTGTCACGCTTCCCTTTGCATGGATCAAGGGATCTGTGGCTTTCCCTCGTGGCTTTCCCACGAGGCTTTCCCACAGGGCTGTTTCATGTGCCATCGTGGTGTGAGTCGATCTTCGGCTAGAAATTCGAGGCAGTGCAGGGAAATCAGGTTTCCCTGAAATGGACTGAGACATCTGGGGGACTCTGGGAATGGTGGCACGACCCTGGAGTTCCTCTCGCCTTTCCTGTGGAGAGCGCCTCCTCTTGAGATGCGCCAGGAACGCCAGGAATTCTTTCCTGTCTACGCAGGGAAAGGATCCCTCCTCTCGAGCTAGGAGGCGGAAACGGGGCTCCTCTGGATGTGGGCGGGTCTCTGGTGCTTCCTCTCGTGTGGAGACGGGTATGTCGGTGAACTTCTTGAGTTGCAGCAAGGGTGTGATGGACCCTTTGGAAGTTCCAGAGGTTAGGTGTGATTAGACTCGAGACGCCTCAGCGGAAATGGGCCTCATCTCGCCTGCATGGGGAGAACCTCCTGGATTTTCTCGAGTTTCAGCAGGTGCTCTCCAGTTACGACCGGGACTTATGTAACCCGCTCTGGTCCACTCAGGAAATGCCAGTCTACTTGCGAGTTGCTAAGGGGCCTCTCGGGATTCCTCTCCGGTCGATGACGGGGCCTAAGACCTTGTTTGGAGTCGGTGCCCGAACCTGAGGTTTCCTCTCCAGTGCTAACATGGATCTTGGGGTACTACTGGAGTCTCCACAGGGGAGTCATCTTCGTCTCCAATGGGGGCATGCACGTGCGCTTTTCTCCCGAGCATTAGGAGCAGAGTCAATTTTCCCGTTGGGTTGATCAAGGGGTTTCTTGTTTTCCCTCGAGGCTTTCCCACGAGGCTTTCCCACAGGGCTGTCCCACGTGCCACCATCGTGTGTGTCGGTCCTCCCCGTGAACGTCGAGGCAGTGCAGGGTAAACAAGTTCCTCTGGAAAGGACTGAGACATCTGGGGGACTCTTGGAATGGTGGAACGACCCTGGAGTTCCTCTCACCTTTCTTGTGGAGCGTGCCTCCTCTTGAGATGCGACAGGTACGACAGGAATTCTTTCCCGGCCAATCAGGGAAAGGATCCCTCACATTGAGCTAGGAGGGGGAATTGGGGCTCCTCTGGATGTGGGTGGTACCCTGGTGATTCCTATGGAGTGGCGACGGGTCTCTCGTGGAACTTCTTGAGTTGCAGCTATGGTGTGAAGGACCCTTTGGAAGTTCCAGAGGTTAGGTGTGATTAGCCTCGGAGACGTCTCAGTGGAAATGGGCTTCATCTCGCCTGAAGGGGAGAATCTCCTTCATTTTCTCGAGTTGTGGCAGGTGCTCTCGACTTACGACGGGGACCTCAGGGACCCGTTCTGTTGGCCTTAGGAAAGACCAGTTCCCATGTGAGTTGCTAGAGGGCCTCTCGGGATTCCTCACCGGTAGATGCCGGGGCCCAAGACCTTGTGTGGAGTGGGGGCCAGAACCTGAGTATTCCTCTCCAGTGCTGACATGTTTTTGGGATACTTCTGAAGTCTCCCAAGGGGAATCAGTCCTCGTCTCGAGTGGGGGCATGCGCATGCCCCTTCCTCCCGAGCTGTAGCAGCAGTGTCATGCTTCCCGTCGCGTGGATCAATGGATCTGTGGCTTTTCCTCTAGGCTTTTCCTAGAGGCTTTCCCACGAGGCTTTCCCACAGGGCTGTCCCCCGTGCCACCGTGGTGTGAGGCGATCCTCGGCATGAAAGTTTAGGCACTCTGTAAAAACAAGATCCTCTGGAATGGACTGAGACATCTGGGGACGCTTGAAATGGTGGCACGACCATGGAGTTCCTCTCTCCCTTCCTGTGGAGAGCGCCTCCACCTGAGATGCGACGGGAATGCCGGAAGTTCTTTCCCGACCAAGCAGGGAAAGGATCCCTCATCTCTAGCTAGGAGGATGAAACGGGGCTACTCTGGATGTGGGCAGGACCCTCGTGTTTCCTCTCGAGTGGAGATGGGAATGTCGGGGAACTTCTTGAGTTGCAGCAAGGGTGTGAAGGACCCTTTGGAAGTTCCAGAGATTAGATGTAATTAGCCTCGAGACACCTCATTGGAAATGGGCCTCATCTCGCCTGGAGGGGAGAACCTCCTGGATTTTCTCGAGTTGCGGCAGGTGCTCCCGACTTACGACGGGGACGTCAGGGACCCGCTCTGGTGGCTTCATCTAAGGCCAGTCCCCATGCCAGATGCTGGGGGGCTTCTCTTGATAACTCTCCTGTTGATGCCCGGGCCGAACAACTTGTGTGGTTCGGGGCCGGAACCTGAGGTTTCCTCTGCAGTGCTGACATGGATATTGGGGTTCTTCTGGAGTCTCCCCTGGAGAGTCAATCCTCCTCTCAAGTGAGGGCACGCACGTGTGCTTTCCTCCCGAGCTGTAGCAGCAGGGTCACGCTTCCCGTCGTGTGGATCAAGGGATCTGTGGCTTTCCCTGGAGGCTTTCCCACGAGGCTTTCTCACAGGGCTTTCCCTCGTGCCACCGTGGTGTGAGTTGATCCTCAGCGTGAAAGTCGAGGCAGTGCAGGAAAACAGGTTCCTCTGGATTGGACTGATGCTGGGAGCCAGTATGAGGACTCCCGTCCGTGATAACGTCATGAGGAAGAAAGCTGACATAGGCATGGTGTGTTCAGACTTCAGGGACCCCTCTGGAAGTTCCTACGCACATACCCCAACAAAAATCTGCCGGCTTTTTTGCTCTGCTTTTCCACTCTTCTGACATTTTCTGGAAAAAGTCAATTCAGGGCTTTAGTCTTCAGCATTTGAAAGAGTGTTTCAATCCAAAAACCCCTCTGAATGCTTTCTAGCCTGCCTGCAGGACTCGTACAGCTGGGCATGTGATTGTTTGAGGCCTCCTTTCCCCAGGAGGCACAGGAAGCTTAAAGCATCCTAGGAATGTAGGGGCATCCGAGGAGTCAAAATCTTTATAATAGGACTGATTAAAAGTTTCATTTTTTGGGTCAATGCTTGCTGCTAAATTTTCATATCCTTTATTTTTAGATAGAGTTGGTATATTAAAAAAACAAGTAGTAGACCTGGTATTAGGAACATTAGATCTTTGAGTTAAGTACCTTCTTTGTTATAACCCACTGCACCTTTGTTTTATAGAGATGTAACTTTAATGCTTTAAGGAAATGCAGATTAAAGAAAAACACTTCAGAGGAAACAAAATTAACATTCATTAAGGAAGAGAGCCAAAAAGTGTTTAACAAGCCTCTTGGCCAGAAGATAATGTAAATCACCAGAGACCTTTTGTATACAAAATGATGTACAGAAAGAGTCTGGGGTGCAAACGCTACATAATTTTGTGTTACCCATTGAACTCCATGTTTTATCAAAAGTATAAAAGGCTTTATGAACAATAAAGGATGGGGCCAGTTTCTCGGACCAGTTTCTCGAACTAGTCTCTCGGCCTGGTTTCTTGAGACTCAGGCTCCCCCCGTGTCTTTTTCTCTCTTTCTTCTTCTCTCCCTTTCCTTCTCTCTGCTTTTTTACTTTAACTTCAGGCTGAATCTCCACCAGGGGCGCGGAGGCTCGCCAGGTCTACTTACTTGCCTGGCTGTTAAGACCTGCACGAAAGGGAGCTTAAGGTGAGGCACCCTTAGATATTCAAGCAGGGGCTGGTGGCCCAACGTAGATGGTGAAAATTCTTTGTCTGGAATTTTATTGGCCTTCCACGTAAACCAAGATATTCAGCCCTTTTCCTCCAGTTAATCTTCTTACTACACTATAATTTCTTAATCTAATCTTACATTAATAAATAAAAAAGACTTTCCACGACAACGCCGTCCATCCGTCGAATTCCCTGGATCCAGCGGGGCTGGACCCCGGCAGACTGAGATATCTGGGGGACTCTTGGAATGGTGGCATGACCCTGGAGTTCCTCCGCCTTTCCTGTGGAGAGCGCCTCCTCATGAGATGCGACGGGAACACCGGGAATTCTTTCCCGAACATGCAGGGAAAGGATACCTGACCTCGAGGTATGAGGCGGAAACGGGGCTCCTCTGGATGTGGGCGGGATTCTCGTGCTTCCTCTCGAGTGGAGTCAGGTATGTCGGGGAACTTCTTGAGTTGCAGCAAGGGTGTGAAGGACCCTTTGGAAGTTCCAGATGTTAGGTATGGTTAGCCTCGAGACGCCTCAGAGGAAAAGGGCCTCATCTCGCCTGGAGGGGAGAACCTCCTGGATTTTCTCGAGTTGCGGCAGGTGCTCTTGACTTACTACGGGGACCTCAGGGAACCGCTCTGGTGGCCTCAGGAAAGGCCAGTCCCCATGCGAGTTGCTCTGGGGCCTCTCGGGATTCCTCTCCCGTCGATGCCGGGGCCTAAGACCCTGTGTGGAGTCGGTGCCGGAACCTGAGGTTTCCTCTCCCAGTGCTGACATGGATCTTGGGGTACTTCTGAAGTCTCCCCAGGGGAGTTAGTCGTCGTCTTGTGTGGGGGCATGAACGTGCGCTTTCCTCCCGAGCTGTAGCAGCAGTGCAACGCTTCCCTTCGCGTGGATCAAGGGATCTGTGGCTTTCCCTCGAGGCTTTCCCACGAGGCTTTCCCACAGTGCTGTCCCACGTGCCATCGTGGTGTGAGTCGATCCTCGGCTAGAAATTCGAGGCAGTGCAGGGAAATCAGGTTTCCCTGAAATGGACTAAGACATCTGGGGGACTCTGGGAATGGTGGCACGACCCTGGAGTTCCTCTCGCCTTTCCTGTGGAGAGCACCTCCTCTTGAGATGCGACAGGAACGCCCGGAATTCTTTCCCGACCACGCAGGGAAAGGATCCCTCCTCTCGAGCTAGGAGGCGGAAACGGGGCTCCTCTGGATGTGGGCGGGTCTCTGGTGCTTCCTCTCGAGTGGAGACGGGTATGTCGGGGAACTTCTTGAGTTGCAGCAAGGGTGTGAAGGGTCCTTTGGAAGTTCCAAAGGTTAGGTGTGATTAGCCTCGAGACGCCTCAGCGGAAATGGGCCTCATCTCGCCTGGAGGGGAGAACCTCCTGGATGTTCTCAAGTTGCGGCAGGTGCTCTCGACTTACGACGGGGACCTCAGGGACCCGCTCTGGTGGCCTCAGGAAAGGCCAGTCCCCAAGCGAGTTGCTCGGGGGCCTCTCGGGATTCTTCTCCCGTCGATGCCGGGGCCTAAACCTTGTGTGGAGACGGTGCCGGAACCTGAGGATTCCTCTCCAGTGCTGACATGGATCTTGGGGTATTTCTGGAGTCTCCCCAGGGGAGTCAGTCCTCGTCTCGAGTGGGGGCATGCACGTGCGCTTTCCTCCCGAGCTGTAGCAGCAGTGTCACGCTTCCCTTCGCCTGGATCAAGGGATCTGTGGCCTTTCCCTTGAGGCTCTCCCACGAGGCTTTCCCAGAAGGCTTTCTCACAGGGCTGTCCCACGTGCCACCGTGGTGTGAGTCGATCCTCGGCTTGAAAAGTCGCGGCAATCGAGGGAAACAGATTTCCCTGGAATGGACTTAGACATCTGCGGGACTCTGGGAATGGTGGCAAGACCCGGGAGTTCCTCTCGCCTTCCAGTGGAGAGCGCCTCCTCTTGAGATGCGACGGGAATGCCGGGATTCTTTCCCGACCACGCAGGGAAAGGATCCCTCCTCTCGAGCTAGGAGGCGGAAACGGGGCTCCTCTGGATGTGGGCGGGCTCTCGTGCTTACTCTGGAGTAGAGACGGGAATGTCGGGGAACTTCTTGAGTTGCAGCAAGGGTGTGAAGGACCCTTTGGAAGTTCCAGAGGTTAGGTGTGATTAGCCTCGAGACGCCTCAGCGGAAATGGGCCTCATCTCGCCTGGAGGGGACAACCTCCTGGATTGTTTCTAGTTGCGGCAGGTCCTCTCGTCTTACGACGGAGACCTCAGGGACCCGCTCTGGTGGCCTCAGGAAAGGCCAGTCCCCATGCGAGTTGCTCGGGGGCCTCTCGGGATTTCTCTGCCGTCCATGCCGGGGCTTAAGACTTGTGTGGAGTCGGAGCCGGAACGTGAGGATTACTCTCCAGTGCTGACATGGATCTTGGGGTACCTCCGGAGTCTCCCCAGGGGAGTCAGTCCTCGTCTCAAGTAGGGGCATGCACGTGTGCTTTCCTCCCGAATTGCAGCAGCAGTGTCACGCTTCCCTTCCCGGAGGATCAAGGGATCAGTGGCTTTCCCTCGGGGCTTTCCCATGAGGCTTTCACACGAGGCTTTCCCACAGGGCTGTCCCACGTGCCACCGGTGGTGTGAGTCGATCCTCGGCTTGAAAGTTGAGGCAGTGCAGGGGAAAACAGGTTTCCCTGGAATGGACTGAGATATCTGGGGCACTCTGGGAATGGTGGCACCACCTGGAGTTCCTCATCGCCTTTCCTGTGGAGAGCGCCTCCTTTTTGAGATGCGACGGGAAACGCCGGGAATTCTTTCCCGACCACGCAGGGAACGGATCCCTACTCTCGAGCTAGGAGGCGGAAACGGGGCTCCTCTGGATGTGGCGCGGGACTCTCGTGCTTCCTCTCGGAGTGGAGATGGGTTTATCTGGGAACTTCTTAAGTTGCAGCAGGGGTGTGAAGGACCCTTTTGGAAGTTTCAGAGGTTATGTGTGATTAGCCTCGAGACGCCTCAGCGGAAATGGCCTCATCACGCCTGGAGGTGAGAACCTCCTGGATTTTCTCGAGTTGGCGGCAGGTGCTCTCAACTTACAAAGGGCACAATAGGGACCCGCTCTGTTGGCCTTAGGAAAGGCCAGTCCCCATGCGAGTTGCTCGGGGGCCTCTCGGGATTCCTCTCCCGACGATGCCGGGGCCTAAGACCTTGTGTGGAGTCGGTGCTGGAACCTGAGGATTCCTCTCCAGTGCTGACATGGATCTTGGGGTACTTCTGGAGTCTCCCCAGGGGAGTCAGTCCTGGTCTCGAGTTTGGGTATGCACGTGCGCTTTTCCTCCCGAGCTCTAGCAGCATTGTCACGCTTCCCTTCGCGTGGAACAAGGGATCTAGTGGCTTTCCCTCGAGGCGTTTTCCCACGAGGCTTTCCACGAGGACCTTTCCCACAGGGCTCTCCACCCGTGCCACCGATGGTGTGAGTCGATCCTCGGCTTGAAAGTCGAGGCAGTGCCAGGGAAAACAGGTTTCCCTGGAATGGACTGAGACATCTGGGGACTCTGGGAATGGTGGCCGGACCCTGGAGTTCCTCTCGCCTTTCCTGTGGAGAGCTCCTCTTTTTGAGATGCGACGGGAACGCAGGGAATTCTTTCCCGACCACGCAGGGAAAGGATCCCTCCTCTCGAGCTAGGAGGTGGAAACTGGGCTCCTCTGGATGTGGGTGGGACTCTCGTGCTTCCTCTCGAGTGGAGACGGGTATGTCGGGAACTTCTTGAGTTGCAGCAAGGGTGTGAAGGACCCTTTGGAAGTTCCAGAGGTTAGGTGTGATTAGCCTCGAGACGCTGCTGCGGAAATGGGCCTAATCTCTCCTGGAGGGGAGAACCTCCTGGATTTTCTCGAGTTGCGGCAGGTGCTCTCGACTTATGATGGGACCTCAGGGACCCGCTCTGGTGGCCTCAGGAAGGCCAGTCCCCAGCGAATTGGTCGACGGCATCTCGGGATTCCTCTCCTGTCGATGCCGGGGCCTAAGACCTTGTGTGGAGTCGGTGCCGGAACCTGAGGTTTCCTCTCCGGTGCTGACATGGATCTTGGGTATTTCTGGAGTCTCCCCAGGGGAGTCAGTCCTCGTCTCGTATTGGGGCA
>NW_017190269.1:0-11369 GCF_001704415.2 Capra hircus | reverse complement strand
GCCCAGAACAGACCCCACAATGAGCCAGGGCAGCACTTGGAGAGGTAAGCCGCAGCGGGCCCGGGCACCGACGCCACACAAGGCGGAGGCGCGCCGCGACGGCAGTGAAGCCCTTCAGAAGGCCCCCCCCCCCCCCGATCACAACGCGCATGGGACTGGCCGGGCCGAGAGGACCGGAGCGGAGGCCCGAAGGTCCCCGGGGGAAGAGCAGAGAGCACCCGCCCGACACTCAGAGCAAAAGCAAAGGAGCGGCGCCGACCAAGGCCGAGAAGGGGCCAGGATCAGCGTCTAATATGAGTCTCCCCAGGGCAGTCAGTCTTGTCTCGAGTGGGTGCATGCACGTGTGCTTTCCTCCCGAGCTGTAGCAGCAGTGTCACGCTTTCCTTCGCGTGGATCATGGGATCTGTTTCTTTCCCTCGAGGCTTTCCTCGAGTCTTTCCCACGAGGCTTTGCTACAGGGCTGTCCCACGTGCCACCGTTTTGTGAGTCGATCCTCAGCGTGAAAGTCGAGGCAGTGCAGGGAAAAGAGTTTTCCCTGGAATGGACTGAGACATCTGGGGGACTCTGGGTATGGTGGCACGACCCTGGAGTTCATCTCTCCTTTCTTGTGGAGAGCGCCTCCCCATGAGATGCGACAGGGAATGCCAGGAATTCTTTCCCGACCACGCAGGGAAAGGATCCCTCCTCTCGAGCTAGGAGGCGGAAAAGGGGCTCCTCTGGATGTGTGCGGTACTCTCGTGCTTCCTCTCGAGTGGAGACGGGAATGTCGGGGAACTTCTTGAGTTGCAGCAAGGGTGTGAAGGACCCTTTGGAAGTTCCAGAGTTTAGGTGTCATTAGCCTGGAGACGCCTCAGCGGAAATGGGCGTCATCTCGCCTGGAGGGGTAACCTCATGGATTTTCTGGAGTTTCAGCATTTGCTCTCGACTTACGACAGGGACCTCAGTGACCCTCTCTGGTGGCCTCAGGAAAGGCCAGTTCCCCATGCCAGTTGCTCGGGGGCCTCTCGGGATTCCTCTCCCGTTGGTGCCGGGGCCTAAGACCGTGTGTGTAATCGGTGCCAGAACCTGAGGATTCCTCTCCAGTGCTGACATAGATATTGCGGTACTTCTGGAGTCACCCCAGGGGAGTCAGTCCTCGTCTCGAGTGGGGGCATGCACGTGGGCTTTCCTCCCGAGCTGTAGCAGCAGAGTCACGCTTCCATAGGCGTGGATCAAGGGATATGTGGCTTTCCCTCGAGGCTTTCCAACGAGTTTTCCCACGAGGCTTTCCAACAGGGCTGTCCCACGTGCCACCGTGGTGTGAATCTATCCTCGGCTTGAAAGTCGAGGCAGTGCAGGCAAACAGGTTTCCCTGGAAAGGACTGAGACATCTGGGGGACTCTGGGAATGGTGGCACGACCCTGGAGTTTCTCTCGTCTTTCTTGTGGAGAGCGTCCTCCTCGTGAGATGCGACGGAAACGCCGGGAATTCTTTCCCGAACACGCAGGGAAAGGATCCCTCCTCTCGAGCTAGGAGGCGGAAACGGGGCTCCTCTGAATGTGGGCGGGAATCTCGTGCTTCCTCTCGAGTGGAGACGGGTATGTCGGGGAACTTCTTGAGTTCCAGCAAGGGTGTGAAGGACCCTTTGGAAGTTCTAGAGGTTAGGTGTGATTAGACTCGAGACGCCTCAGTGGAAATGGGCCTCATATCGCCTGGAGGGGAGAACCTCCTGGATTTTCTTAAGTTGCGGCAGGTGCTCTCGACTTACGACGCGGACCTGAGGGACCCACTCTGGCGGCCTCAGGAAAGGCCAGTCCCCATGCGAGTTGCTCGTGGCCTCTCGGGATTCCTATCCCGTCGATGCTGGGGCCTAAAATCTTGTGTGGATTCGGTGCCGGAACCTGAGGATTTCTCTCCAGTGCTGACATGGATCTTGGGGTACTTCTGTTGTCTCCCCAGGGGAGTCAGTCCTCGTCCCGAGTGGGGGCATGCACGTGCGCTTTCCTTCCGAGCTCTAGCAGCAGTGTCACGCTTGGTGTGGACCAAGGGATCTGTGGCTTTCCCTCGAGGCTTTCCCACAAGGCTTTCCCAGAGGGCTGTTCCACGTGCCACAGTGGTGTGAGTCGATCCTCGGCTTGAAAGTCGAGGCAGTGCAGGGAAAAAAGATTTCCCTGGAATGGACTGGAACATCTGGGGCACTCTGGGAATGGTGGCACGACCCTGGAGTCCCTCTCGCCTTTCCTGTGGAGAGCGCCTCCTCTTGAGATGCGACGGGAACGCCGGGAATTCTTTCCGGACCACGCAGGGAAAGGACCCTCCTTTCGAGATAGAAGCGGAAACGGGTCTCCTCTGGATGTGGGCGGGACTCTCGTGCTTCCTCTCGAGTGGAGACGGGTATGTCGGGGAACTTCTTGAGTTGCAGCAAGGGTGTGAAGGACCCTTTGGAAGTGCCAGAGGTTAGGTGTGATTAGCTTCGAGACGCTTCAGCGGACATGGGCCTCATCTCTCCTGGAGGGGAGAACCTCCTGGATTTTCTCGAGTTGCGGCAGGTGCTCTCGACTTACGACGGGGACGTCAGGGACCCGCTCTGGTGGCCTCAGGAAAGGCCAGTCCCCATGCGAGTTGCTTGGTGGCCTCTCCGGATTCCTCTCCGTCGATGCCGGGGCCTAAGACGTTGTGTGGAGTCGGTGCCGGACCCTGAGGATTCCTCTCCAGTGCTGACATGGATCTTGGGGTACTTCTGGAGTCTCCCCAGGGGAGTCAGACCTCTTCACGAGTGGGGACATGCACGTGCGCTTTCCTCCCGAGATGTAGCAGCAGTGTCACGCTTCCCTTCGCGTGGTTCAAGGGATCTGTGGCTTTCCCTCGAGGCTTTCGCACGAAGCTTTCCCACGAGGTTTTCCCACAGGGCTGTTCCACGTGCCACCCTTTTTTGAGTGCATCCTCGACTTGAAAGTCGAGACAGTGCAGGGAAAACAGGTTTCCCTGGAATGGACTGAGTCATCTGGGGGACTCTGTGAATGGTGTACACGACCAGGGAGTTCCTCTCGCCTTTCCTTTGGAGAGCGCCTCCTCTTGAGATTCGACGGGAATGCTGGGAATTCTTTCCCGAACACGCATGGAAAGGATCCCTCCTCTCGAGCTAGGAGGCGGAATAGGGGCTCCTCTGGATGTGGGCGGGACTCTCGTGCTTCCTCTCGTGTGGAGACGGGTATGTCGGGGAACTTCTTGAGTTGCAGCAAGGGTGTGAAGGACCCTTTGGAAGTTCCAGAGGTTAGGTGTGATTAGCCTCGAGATGCCTCAGCGGAAATGGGCCTCATCTCGCCTGGAGGGGAGAACCTCCTTGATTTTCTCGAGTTACGGCAGGTGCGCTCGACTTACGACGGGGACCTCAGGGACCCGCTCTGGTGGCCTCAGGAAAGGCCAATCCCCATGCGAGTTGCCCGGGGGCCTCTCGGGATTCCTCTCCCGTCGATGCCGGCACCTAAGACCTTGTGGGGATTTGGTGCCGGAACTGACGACTCCTCTCCCGAATGACATGGGTCTTGGGAGACTTCTGGAGTCTCCCCAGGGGAGTCAGTCCTCGTCTCGAGTGGGGGCATGCACGTGGGCTTTCCTCCCGAGCTGTAGCCGCAGTGTCACGCTTCCCTTTGCGTGGATCAAGGGATCTGCGGCTTTCCCTCTAGGCTTTCCCACGAGGCTTTACCTCGAGGCTTTCCAACAGGGCCGTCCCTCGTGCCACCGTGGTGTGAGTCGATACTCGGCTTGAAATTCGAGGCAGTGCAGGGAAAAGAGGTTTCCCTGGAATGGTTTGAGTCATCTGGGGGACTCTGGGAATGGTGACATGACCCTGGAGTTCCTCTCACCTTTCCTGTGGAGAGCCGCTACTCTTGAGATGTGACGGGAATGCCGGGAATTCTTTCCCGAACACGCAGGGAAAGGATCACTCCTCTCGAGCTAGGAGGCGGAAACGGGGCTCCTCTGGTTGTGGGCGGGACTCTCATGCTTCGTCTCGAGTGGAGACTGGTATGTCGGGGAACTTCTTGAGTTGCAGCAAGGGTGTGAAGGACCCTTTGGAATTTCCAGAGGTTAGGTGTGATTAGCCTCGAGATGCCTCAGCGGAAATGGGCCTCATCTCGCCTGCAGGGGAGAACCTCCTGGATTTCCTAGCGTTGCGGCATGTGCTCTTGACTTACTACGGGGACCTCAGGGACCCGCTCTGGTGGCCTCAGGAAAGGCCAGTCCCCATGCGAGTTGTTCGGGGGCCTCTCGGGATTCCTCTCCTGTCGATGCTGTGGACTAAGACCTTGTGTGGATTCAGGGCCGGAACCTGAGGATTACTCTCCAGTGCTGACATGGATCTTGGGGTACTTCTGAAGTCTCCCCAGGGGAGTCAGTCCTCGTCTCAAGTGGGGGAATGCACGTACTCTTTCCTCCCGAGCTGTAACAGCAGTGTCACGGTTTCCTTCGCGTGGATCAAGGTATCTGTGGCTTTCCCACGAGGCTTTCCCACGAGGCTTTCCCACAGGGCTGTCCCACGTGCCACCGTGGTGTGAGTCGATTCTCGGATTGAAAGTCGAGGCAGTGTAGGGAAAACAGGTTTCCCTGGAATGGACTGAGACATCTGGGGGACTCTGGGAATGGTGGCACGACGCTGGAGTTCCTCTCGCCTTTCCTGTGGAAAGCGCCTCCTCTTGAGATGCTACGGGAACGCTGGGAATTCTTTCCCGACCACGCAGGGAAAGGATCCCTCCTCTCGAGCTAGGAGGCGGAAAAGGGGCTCCTCTGGATGTGGGCTTGACAATCGTGCTTGCTCTCGAGTGGAGACGGATATGTCGGGGAACTTCTTGAGTTGCAGCAAGGGTGTGAAGGACCCTTTGGAAGTTCCAGAGGTTAGGTGTGATTAGCCTCGAGATGCCTCAGCGGAAATGGGCCTCATCTCGCCTGCAGGGGAGAACCTCCTGGATTTCCTAGCGTTGGGGCATGTGCTCTTGACTTACGACGGGGACCTCAGGGACCCGCTCTGGTGGCCTCAGGAAAGGCCAGTCCCCATGCGAGTTGCTCGGGGCCTCTCAGGTTTCCTCTCCCGTCAATGCCGGGGCCTAAGACCTTGTGTGGAGTCGGTGCCGGAACCTGAGGATTCCTCTCCAGTGCTGACATGTATCTTGGGGGCTTCTGGTGTCTCCCCAGGGGAGTCAGTCCTCGTCTCGAGTGGGGGTAGGCACGTGCGCTTTCCTCCCGAGCTGTAGCAGCAGTATCACGCTTCCCTTCTCCTGGATCTAGCGATCTATGGCTTTCCCTCGAGGCTTTCCCATGATTCTTTCCCATGAGGCTTTCCCACAGGTCTGTCCCACGTGCCACCGTGGTGTGAGTCGATCCTCGGCTTGAAAGTCGAGGCAGTGCAGGGAAAACAGGTTTCCCTGGAATGGACTGAGAAATCTGGGGGACTCTGGGAATGGTGGCACGACCCTGGAGTCCCTCTAGCCTTTCCTGTGGAGAGCGCCTCCTCTTGAGATGCGACTGGAACGCAGGGAATTCTTTCCCGACCACGCAGTGAAAGTACCCCTCCTTTCGAGCTAGAAGCGGAAACGGGCTCCTCTGGATGTGGGCGGGACTCTCGTGCTTCCTCTCGAGTGGAGACGGGTATGTCGGGGAACTTCTTGAGTTGCAGCAAGGGTGTGAAGGACCCTTTGGAAGTTCCAGAGGTTAGGTGTGATTAGCCTCGAGATGCCTCAGAGGAAATGGGCCTCATTTAGCCTGCAGGGGAGAACCTCCTGGATTTTCTCGAGTTGCAGCAGGTGCTCTAGCCTTACGACGGGGACCTCAGGGACCCGCTCTGGTGGCCTCCAGGAAAGGCCAGTCCCCATGCGTGTTGCTCGAGGTCCTCTTGGGATTCCTCTCCCTTCGATGCTGGGGCCTAAGACCTTGTGTGGAGTCAGTGCCGGAACCTTAGGATTCCTCTCCAGTGCTGACATGGATCTTGGGGTACTTCTGTAGTCTCCCCAGGGGAGTCAGTCCTCGTCTCGTTTGGGGGCATGCACGTGCGCTTTCCTCCCGAGCTTTAGCAGCAGTGTCACATTTCCCTTCGTGTGGATCAAGGGATTTGTGGCTTTCCCTCGAGGCTTTCCACTAGGCATTCCCACGAGGCTTTCCCACGAGGCTTTCCCACAGTGCTGTCCCACGTGCCACCGTGGTATGAGTCGATCCTCGGCTTGAAAGTCAGGGCAGTGCAGGGAAAACAGGTTTCCCTGGAATGGACTGAGACATCTGGGGGACTCTGTGAATGTGGCAGGACCCTGGAGTTCCTCTCGCCTTTCCTGTGGAGAGCGCCTCCACTTGAGATGCGTCGGGAACGCCGGGAATACTTTCCCGACCAGGAAAGGAAAGGATCCCTCCTCTCGAGCTAGGAGGCGGAAACGGGGCTCCTCTGGATGTTGCGGGACACTCGTGCTTCCTCTCGAGTGGAGACGGGTATGTCGGGGAACTTCTTGAGTTGCAGCAAGGGTGTGAAGGACCCTATGGAAGTTCCAGAGGTTAGGTGTGATTAGCCTCGAGACGCCTCAGCGGAAATGGGCCTTATCTCTCCTGGAGGGGAGAACCTCCTGGATTTTCTCGAGTTGCGGCTGGTGCTCTCGACTTACGACGGGGACCTTAGGGACCCGCTCTGGTGACCTCAGGAAAGGCCAGTCCGCATGCGAATTGCTCGGGGGCCTCACGGGGGCCTCTCAGGTTTCCTCTCCCATCGATGCTGGGGACTAAGTACTTGTGTGGAGTCAGTGCCGGAACCTGAGGATTCCTCTCCAGTGCTGACATGGATATCGGGGTTCTTCTGGAGTCTCCCCAGGGGAGTCAGTCCTCGTCTCGAGTGGGGTCATGCACGTGTGCTTTCCTTCCTAGCTGTAGCAGCAGTGTCGCGCTTCCCTTCGCGTGTATCAAGGGATCTGTGGCTTTCCCTCGAGGCTTTCCCACGAGGGTTACCCACGAGGCTTTCCCACAGGGCTGTCCCACGTGCCACCGTGGTGTGAGTCGATCCTCGGCTTGAAAGTCGACGCAGTGCAGGGTAAACAGGTTTCCCCGGAATGGACTGAGACATCTGGGGGACTCTGGGAATGGTGGCACGACCCTGGAGTTCCTCTCACCTTTCCTGTGGAGAGCGCCTCCTCTTGAGATGCTACGGGAACGCCGGCAATTCTTTCCAGAGCACGCAGGGAAAGGATCCCTCCTCTCGAGCTAGGAGGCGGAAAAGGGGCTCCTCTGGATGTGGGCTTGACAATCGTGCTTGCTCTCGAGTGGAGACGGATATGTCGGGGAACTTCTTGAGTTGCAGCAAGGGTGTGAAGGACCCTTTGGAAGTTCCAGAGGTTAGGTGTGATTAGCCTCGAGATGCCTCAGCGGAAATGGTCCTCATCTCGCCTGCAGGGGAGAACCTCCTGGATTTCCTAGCGTTGCGGCATGTGCTCTTGACTTACAACGGGGACCTCAGGGACCCGCTCTGGTGGCCTCAGGAAAGGCCAGTCCCCATGCGAGTTGCTCGGGGGCCTCTCAGGTTTCCTCTCCCGTCAATGCCGGGGCCTAAGACCTTGTGTGGAGTCGGTGCCGGAACCTGAGGATTCCTCTCCAGTGCTGACATGTATCTTGGGGGCTTCTGGTGTCTCCCCAGGGGAGTCAGTCCTCGTCTCGAGTGGGGGTAGGCACGTGCGCTTTCCTCCCGAGCTGTAGCAGCAGTATCACGCTTCCCTTCTCCTGGATCTAGCGATCTATGGCTTTCCCTCGAGGCTTTCCCATGATTCTTTCCCATGAGGCTTTCCCACAGGTCTGTCCCACGTGCCACCGTGGTGTGAGTCGATCCTCGGCTTGAAAGTCGAGGCAGTGCAGGGAAAACAGGTTTCCCTGGAATGGACTGAGAAATCTGGGGGACTCTGGGAATGGTGGCACGACCCTGGAGTCCCTCTAGCCTTTCCTGTGGAGAGCGCCTCCTCTTGAGATGCGACTGGAACGCAGGGAATTCTTTCCCGACCACGCAGTGAAAGTACCCCTCCTTTCGAGCTAGAAGCGGAAACGGGCTCCTCTGGATGTGGGCGGGACTCTCGTGCTTCCTCTCGAGTGGAGACGGGTATGTCGGGGAACTTCTTGAGTTGCAGCAAGGGTGTGAAGGACCCTCTGGAAGTTCCAGAGGTTAGGTGTGAGTAGCCTCGAGACGCCTCAGCGGAAATGGGCCTCATCTCGCCTGGAGGGGAGAACCTCCTGGATTTTCTCGAGTTGCAGCAGGTGCTCTCGACTTACGACGGGGACCTCAGGGACCCGCTCTGGTGGCCTCAGGAAAGGCCAGTCCCCATGCGAGTTGCTCGGGGGCCTCTCGAGATTCCTCTCCCGTCTATGCTGGGGCCTAAGACCTTGTGTGGAAACAGTGCTGGAACCTGAGGATTCCTCTCCAGTGCTGACATGGATCTTGGAGTACATCTGGAGTCTCCCCAGGGGAGTCAGTCCTCGTCTTGAGTGAGGGCATGCACGTGCAGTTTCCTTTCGAGCTGTAGCAGCAGTGTCGAGCTTCCCTTCGTGTGGATCAAGGGATCTGTGGCTTTCCCTCGAGGCTTTCCCACGAGGCTTTCCCACGAGGCTTTCCCACAGGGCTGTCCCTCGTGCCACCGTGGTGTGAGTCGATCCTCGGCTTGAAAGTCGAGGCAGTGCAGGGAAAACAGGTTTACCTGGAATGGACGGAGACATCTAGTTGACTCTGGGAATGGTGGCACGACCCTGGAGTTCCTCTCGCCTTTCCTGTGGAGAGCGCCTCCTCTTGAGTTGTGACGGGAACGACGGGATTATTTCCCGACCACGCAGAGAAAGGATACCTGCTCTCGAGCTAGGAGGCGGAAACGGGGCTCCTCTGGATGTAGGCGGGACTCTGGTGCTTCCTCTCCAATCGAGACGGGTATGTTGGGGAACTTCTTGAGTTGCAGCCAGGGTGTGAAGGACCCTTTGGAAGTTCCAGAGGTTAGGTGTGATTAGCCTCGAGACTCCTCAGCGGAAATGGGCCACATGTCGCCTGGATGGAAGAACCTCCTATGTTTCTCGATTTGCGGCAGGTGCTCTCGACTTACGATAGGGACCTCAGGGACCCGCTCTGGTGGCCTCAGGAAAGGCCATTCCCCATGCGAGTTGCTCGGGGGACTCTCGGGATTCCTCTCCCATCGATGCCGGGGCCTAAGACCTTGTGTGGAGTCAGTGCCGGAACCTGAGGATTCCTCTCCAGTGCTGACATGGATCTTGGGGTACTTCTGGAGTCTCCCCAGGGGAGTCAGTCCTCGTCTCGAGTGGAGGCATGCACGTGCGCTTTCCTCCCGAGTTGTAGCAGCACTGTCACGCTTCCCTTCGCGTGGATCAAGGGATCTGTGGCTTTCCCTCGAAGCCTTTCCCACGAGGCTTTCCCACGAGGCTTTCCCACAGGGCTGTCCCACGTGCCACCGTGGTGGTGTGAGTCGATCCTCGGCTTGAAACGTCCAGGCAGTGCAGGGAAAACTGGTTTCCCTGGAATGGACTGAGACTTCCAGGGGACTCTGGGAATGGTGGCACGACCCTGGAGTTCCTCTCGCCTTTCCTGTGGAGAGCGCCCCCTCTTGAGCTGCTATGGCAAGTCCGGGAATTCATTCCCGACCACGCAGGGAAAGGATCCCTCCTCTCGAGCTATGAGGCGGAAACGGTGGCTCCTCTGGATGTGGGCGGGACTCTCGTGCTTTCCTCTCGAGTGGAGACGGTATGTCGGGAAACTTCTTGAGTTGCAGCAAGGGTGTGAAGGACCCTTTGGAAGTTCCAGATGGTTAGGTGTGATTAGCCTACAGACGCCTCAGGGGAAATGGGCCTCATCTCGCCTGGAGGGGAAACCCTCCTGGATTTTCTCGAGTTGCGGCACGTGCTCTCGATTTACGATGGGGACCTCAGGGACCCGCTCTGGTGGCTTCAAAAAAGGCCAGTCCCCATGCGAGTTTCTCAGGGGCCTCACGGGATTCATCTCCCGTCAATGCCGGGGCCTTAGACCTTGTGTGGAGTTGATGCCGGAATCCTGAGGATTCCTGTCCAGTGCTGACATGGATCTTGGGGTACTTCTGGAGTCTCCCCAGGGGAGTCAGACCTCGTCTCGAGTGGGGGCATGCATATGCGAATTTCCTCACGATCTGAAGCAGCAGTGTCAGGTTTTCCCTTCGCGTGGATCAAGGGATATGTGGCTTTCCCTCGAGGCTTTCCCACGAGGACTTTTCCCACAGGGCTGTCCCACATGCACCGTGGTGTGAGTCTATGCTCGGCTTGAAAGTCGAGGCAGTGCAGGGAAAACAGGTTTCCCTGGAATGGACTGAGACATCTTGGGGACTCTGGAATGGTGGCACGACCCTGGAGCTCCTCTCGCCTTTCCTGTAGAGAGCACCTCTCTCTCTTGAGCATTCGTAGGAACGCGCTGGAATTTCTTTTCTCGACACACGCAGGAAAGGGAATGCCTCTAGACTCGAGCTAGGGAGTCGGAAATGGGCTCTCTTGGATTGGCCGGACTCTCGTGCTTTTCCATCTCGCAGATGTGGAGACGGCCGTATGTCGGGGAACTTCTTGGCTTGCAGCAAGGTGTTGAAGGACCTTTGCGGAAGTTTCCAGAGGTTAGCGTTGTGATTAGCCTCGAGATTGCCTGCAGCGGCGAAATAGGGCCTCACTCGCCTGCAGGGGAGAAACCTCCTGGAAATTTCCTAGCCGTCGTTGTAGCGGCATTTGCTCTTAGACTTAGACGGCCAACGGGCGGACCTCCAGCGGACCGCGTTCTGGTGGCCTCGAGGAAGGCCAGTCCCCATGCGAGTTGCTCGGGGCCTCTCAGGTTTCCTCTCCCGTCAATGCCGGGGCCTAAGACCTTGTGTGGAGTCGCGTGCCGGAACTGAGGATTCCTCTCCAGTGCTGACATGTATCTTGGGGCTTCTGGGTGTCTCCCCAGGGGAGTCAGTCCTCGTCTCGAGTGTGGGGTACGGCACGCTGCGCTTTCCTCCTCTCCGCAGCTGTAGCAGCAGCTATCACGCTTCCCTTCTCCCTGGATCTAGCGATCTATGGCTTTCCCTCGAGGCTTTCCCATGATTCTTTCCCATGAGGCTTTCCCACAGGTCTGTCCCACGTGCCCCACCGTCGGTGTGATTCGATTACTCGGCTTGAAAAGTCGAGGCAGTGCAGGGACAGCGTTTTCCCTGGAAGGACTGAGAAATCTGGGGGAACTCTGGGAATGGTGGCACGACCCTGGAGTCCCTCTCTAGCCTTTCCTGTGGAGAGCACTCCTCTTGAGATGCGACTGGAACGCAGGGAATTCTTTCCCGACCACGCAGTGAAAGTACCCCTCCTTCGCAGCTAGAAGCGGAAACGGATCTCTT
>NW_017190268.1:0-11370 GCF_001704415.2 Capra hircus | reverse complement strand
TCGGCTTGAAAGTCGAGGCATTTGAAGGGAAAACAGGTTTCCCTGGAATGGACAGAGACATCTGGCTGACTCTGGGAATGGTGGCACGAACCTGGATTTCCTCTCGCCTTTCCTGTGGAGAGCGCCTCCTCTTGAAATGCGACGGGAACGCCGGGAATTCTTTCCCGACCACGCAGGAAAGGATCCCTCCTCTCGATCTAGGAGGCGGAAACGGGGCTCCTCTAGATGTGAGCGGGACTCTCGTGCTTCCTCTCCACTGGAGACGGGTATGTCGGCTAGCTTCTTGAGTTGCAGCAAGGATGTGAAGGACCCTTTTGAATTTCCACAGGTTAGGTGTGATTAGCCTGGATATGGCTCAGCAGAAATGGGCCTCATCTCGCCTGGAGGGAAGAACCACCTGGATTTTCTCCAGTTGAGGCAGGTGCTCACAACTTATGACCAGGACATCAGGGACCTGCTCTGGTGGCCTCAGAAAGACCAGTCCCCATGCGAATTGCTTGGGGGCCTCTCGGGATTCCTCTCCCGTCGATGCCGGGGCCTAAGACCTTGTGTGGAGATGGTGCCAGAACCTGAGGATTCCTCTCCAGTGCTGACATGGATCTTGGGATACTTCTGGAGTCTACCCAGGGGAGTCAGTCCTTGTCTCGAGTGGGGCATGCACGTGCGCTTTCCTCCCGAGATGTAGCAGTAGTGTCATGCTTCCCTTCGCGTGGATCAATGGATCTGTGGCTTTCCCTCGAGGCTTTCCCAAGAGGATTTCCCACGAGGCTTTCCCACAGGGCTATCCCACGTGCCACCGTGGTTTGAGTCGATCCTCGCCGTGAAATTCGAGGCAGTGCAGGAAAAACAGTTTCCTCTGGAATGGACTGAGACATCTGGGTGACTCTGTGAATGGTGGCTCGACCCTGGAGTTCCTCTCGCCTTTCCTGTGGAGAGCGCTTCCCCTTGAAATGCGAGCGGAATGGCGTGTATTATTTCCTGACCAAGCAGGGAAAGGATCCCTCATCTCGAGCTTCGATACCAAAACGGCGTCTCCTCTGGATGTGGGCGGGACCCTCGTGCTTCCTCTCGAGTGGAGACGAGTATGCCGGGGAACTTCTTGAGTTGCAGCAAGGACCCTTTTGAATTTCCAGAATTTAGGTGTGATGAGCCTCCAGACGCCTCAGAGGAAATGGGCCTTATCTCGCCTGGAGGGGAGAACCTCCTGGATTTTCTAGAGTTGGGCAGGGTCTCTCGAGTTACGACAGGGACCTCAGGGACCCGCTCTGGTGGCCTCAGGAAAGACCAGTGCCCATGGGAGTTGCAAGGGCGCCTTTCGGGATTCCTCTCCAGTCGATGTCGGGGCCTAAGACCTTTTGTGGAATCGGGGCTGGAACCTGAGGATTCCTCTTCAGTGCTGACATGGATCTTGGCTTACTTCTGGAGTTTCCCCTGGGGAGTCTGTGCTCATCTCATGTGGGGGCATGCACGTGAGCTCTCCTCAGGAACTGTAGCAGCAGTGTCACACTTACCGTCGCGTGGATCAAGGGATCTGTGTCTTTCCCTCGAGGCTTTCCCACGAGGCTTTCCCACAGGGCTGACCCACGTTCCATGGTGTAGTGAGTGGATCCTCGGCGTGAAAGTAGAGGCAGTGCAGGGAAAGCAAGTTCCTCTGGAATGGACTGACATCTGGGGGTCCCTTGGAATTGTGGCACGACACTGGGGTTTCTCTCGCTTTTCCTGTTGAGAGCGCCTCCTCTTGAGTTGCGACGGGAAAGCCGGGAATTCTTTCCAGACGAAGCTGGAAAAGAATCCGTCATCTAGAGCTACGAGGTGGAAGCCAGGCTCCTCTGGATGTGGGCGGGACTCTCGTGCTTCCTCTCGAGTGGAGACGGGTATGTCGGGGAACTTCTTGAGTTGCAGCAAGTGTGGGAAGGACCCTTTGGAAGTTCCAGAGGTTAGGTGTGTTTAGCCTCAAGACGCCTTAGCGGAAATGGGCCTCATCTCGCCTGAAGGGGAGAACCTCCTGGATTTTCTCGAGTTGTGGCAGGTGCTATCGAGTTACGACAGGGACCTCAGGGACCCGCTCTGGTTGCCTCAAGAAAGGCCAGTCGCCATGCGAGTTGCTAGGGGTCCTCTCAGGATTCCTCTCCCGTCGATGCCAGGGCCTAAGACCTTTTGTGGAGTTGTGTTCAGAACCTGAGGATTCCTCTCCAGGGCTGACATGCATCTAGGGGTACTTCTGGAGTCTGCCCTGGGGAGTCAGTCCTCGGCTCGAGTGGGGTCATGCACGTGCGCTTTCCTTCCGAGAGGTAGCAGCAGTGTAACGCTTCCATTCGCATGGTTCAAAGGATCTGTGGCTTTCCCTCGAGGCTTTCCCACGAGGCTTTCCAACAGGGGTGTCCCATGTGCCACCGTAGTGTGAGTCAATCCTCCGCGTGAATGTCGAGGCAGTGCAGGGAAAACAGGTTTCCCTGTAATGGACTGAGATATCTGGGGGACTCTTGGAATGTTGGCACGACCCTCGAGTTCCTCTCGCCTTTCCTGTTGAGAGCGCCTCCTCTTGAGATGCGGCGGGAACGGCGGGAATCCTTTCCCGATGAAGCAGGGAAAGGATCCCTCATTTCGAACTACGAGGCGGAAATGGGGCTCCTCTGGATGTGGGCGGGACCCCCGTGCTTCCTCTCGAGTGAAGACGGGTTTGTCGGGGAACTTCTTGAGTTGCAGCAAGGGTGTGAAGGACCCTTTGGAAGTTCCACAGGTTAGGTGTGATTAGCCTTGAGACACCTCAGCGGAAATGGGCCTCATCTCGCCTGGAGGGGAGAACCTCCTGGATTTTACCGAGTTGTGGTAGGTGCTCTCGAGTTACGACGGGGACCTCAGGGACTCGCTCTGGTGGCCTCAGGAAAGGCCAGTCCCCATGCTGAGTTACCATGGGGCCTATAGGGACTCCTCTCCATCGATGCCGGTGCCTAAGACCTTGTGTGGAGTCGGGGCCAGACCCTGAGGATGCCTCTCCAGTGCTGACATGAATCTTTCCATACTTCTGGAGTCTCACCTGGGGAGTCAGTCCTCATCTCGTGTGAGGGCATGCACCTGCGATTTCCTCACAAGCTGTAGCAGCAGTGTCACGCTTGCCGCCATGCGGTTCAAGGGATCAGTCGCTTTGCATCGAGGCTTTCCCACGAGGCTTTCGAACAGGGCTGTCCCACATGTCACGGTGGTGTGAGTCTATCCTCGGCATGAACGTCGAGGCAGTGAAGGGAAAGCAGGTTCTTCTGGAATGGACGGAGACATCTGGGGGACTCTTGGAATGCTGGCAAGGCCCTGGAGTTCCTCTCGCCTTTCCTGTGGAGAGTGCCTCCTCTTGAGATGCGACGGGAAGCCCGGGAATTCTTTCCCGACGATGAAGGGAAAGGATCCCTCTTCTCGAGCTACGAGGCGGAAACGGGGCTCCACTGGATGTGGGTGGGACCCTCGTCCTTCCTCTCGAGTGGAGATGGGTATGTCGGAGAACTTCTTGACTTGCAGCAAGGGTGTGAAGGACCCTTTCGAAGTTCCAGAGGTTAGTTGTGATTAGCCTCGAGACGCCTCAGCGGAAATGGGCCTCATCTCGCCTGGAGGGGAGAACCTCCTGGATTTTCTCGAGTTGGCAACTTCCTCTCGAAGTAGGCCCCATGTCCCCTTGGGGAGGGTGTCATGCCTCTTTTCTCCTCACTGCCAAAGGGTGGAGCCAAGCTCGCTCTGTCAGAGGTGCAAAAACAGCAATTGAATGGATTTTCAAGCTCTTGCTAGGCTGCACCCTTTCAGGGCCCACTTTACTGAAACAGGTGCTCTGTGGCCCCTGGTTGGGTATGCAGGTTCACAAACAGGGTGAGATCCTGTCCAAGCCAAGAATTTTCCTGACAGACCTAGGCTCACTAGAGCTCTCCCACAGGGCAAAAGGGGTAGAACAGACTGTGGATGTGACTCTGCCTTTCACAGCGAGCATGGGGCCCTCCCTACGGCCCCATGGAATCAAGATTGCCGGTAGAAATATCAATAAACTTAGATATGCAGATGACACCACCATTATGGCTGAATGTGAAGAGGAACGGGTATGTCGGGGAACTTCTTGAGTTGCAGCAAGGGTGTGAAGGACCCTTTGGAAGTTCCAGAGGTTAGGTGTGGTTAGTCTCGAGATGCCTCAGCAGAAATGGGCCTCATGTCGCCTGGAATGGAGAGGCTCCTGGATATTCCCGAGTTTCAGCAGGTGCTCTCGAGTTACGACGGGGACTTCAGGGACCCGCTCTGGCGGCCGGAGGAAATGCCAGTCATCATGCGTGTTGCTAGGGGGCCTCTCGTGATTCCTCTCCCGTCGATGCCGGGGCCTAAGACCTTGTGTGGAGTCGGGGCCGGAAGCTGAGGATTCCTCTCCAGTGCTGACATGGATTTTGTGGTACTTCTCGAGTCTCCACAAGGGAGTCAGGCCTCGTCTCGAGTGGGGGCATGAGCGTGCCCTTTCCTCCCATGCTGTAGCAGCAGTGTCACGCTTCCCCATGCCTGGAACCAAGGGATCTGTGGCTTTCCCTCGAGTCTTTCCTACTAGGCTTTCCCACAGGGCTGTCCCACGTGTGACAGTGGTGTGAGTCGATCCTCGGCATGAAGGCCAAGGCAGTGCAGGGAAAACAGGTTCCTGTGGAATGGACTGAGACATCTGGGTGAGTCTCGGAATGGTGGCACGACCCTGCAGTTCCTCTCCCCTTTCCTTTGGAGAGCGCCTCCTCTTGAGATGCGATGGGAATGCCGGGAATTCTTTCCCAACCAATCAGGGAAAGGATCGCTCATCTCGAGCTACGAGCCGGAAACGGAGCTCCTCTGGATGTGGCCGGGACACTCGTGCTTCCTCTTGAGTGGAGACGGGTATGTCGGGGAACTTCTTGAGTTGCAGCATGACTGTGAAAGACTCTTTGGAAGTTCCAGAGGTCACGTGTGATTAGCCTCGAGACACCTCAGGGGAAACGGGCCTCATCTCGCCTGGAGGGGAGAACCTCCTGGATTTTACCGAGTTGCGGCAGGTGCTCTCGACTTACGTCGGGGACCTCAGGGACACGCTCTGGTGACCTCAGGAAAGGCCAGTCCCCATGCGAGTTGCTAGAGGGCCTGTCGCTATTTCACTCCCGTCGATGCCAGGGCCTAAGACCTTGTGTGGAGTCCGGGCCGGAATCTGAGGATTCCTCTCCAAGGCTGACATGCATGTTGGGGTACTTCTGGAGTCTCCCAAGGGGAGTCAGTCCTCGTCTCGAGTTGGGGTATGCACGTGCGCTTTCCTCCCGTGCTGTAGCAGCAGTGTCACACTTCCCTTCGCGTGGATCAAGGGATCTGTGGCTTTCCCTCAAGACTTTCCCACGAGGCTTTCCCACAGGGCCCTCCCACGTGTCACCGTGGTGTGAGTCGATCCTCGGCGTGAAAGTCGAAGCAGTGCAGGGAAAACAGGATCCTCTGGAATGGACTGAGATATCAGGGGGACTCTTGGAATGGTGGCACGACCCATGAGTTCTTCTCGCCTTTCCTGTGCAGTGGGCCTCCTCTTGAGAAGCATCGGAAACGTCGGGAATTCTATCCCGAGGAAGCAGGGAAGGATCCCTCATCTTTAGCTTGGAGGCGGAAACGGAGCTCCTCTGGATGTGGCCGGGACCCTCGTGCTTCCTCTCGTGTGGAGACGGGTGTGTCGGGGAACTTCTTGAGTGCAGCTAAGGTGTGAAGGGACCTTTGGAAGTTCCAGAGGTTAGGTGTGATTAGCCTAGAGACGCCTCAGCGGAAATGGGCCTCATCTCGCCTGGAGGGGAGAACCTCCTGGATTTTCTCGAGTGTGGCAGGTGCTCTAGAATTACGACGGGGACCTAAGGGACCCCTCTCCGGTGTCCTGAGGAAAGGCCAGTCTCCATGCGCGTTGTTCGATGGCCTCTCGGGATTCCTCTCCCGTTGATGCCGGGGTCTGAGACCTTGTACGGAGTCGGTGCCGGAACCTGAGGATTCCTCTCCAGTGCTGACATGGACCTTGGGGTACTACTGGAGTCTCCGGAGGGGAGTAAGTCCTCGTCTCGAGTGGGGGCATGCACGTGCGCTTTCCTCCCGAGCTGTAGCAGCAGTGTCACGCTTCTTGGCGATTGGATCATGGTATCAGTGGCTTTCCCTGAAGGCTTTCCCTCGAGGCTTTTCCACGAGGCTTTCCCACAGGGGCTGTCCCCACGTGCCACCGTGGTGTGAGTCGATCCTCGGCTTGAAAGTCGAGGCAGTGCAGGGAAAACAAGTTTCCCTGTAATGGACTGAGACATCTGAGGGAATCTGGGAATGGTGGCACGACCCTGGAGTTCCTCTCGGCCTTTTCTGTGGAGAGCGCCTACTCTTGAGATGCGACGGGAATGCCGGAAATTCTTTCCCGACCACGCAGGGAAAGGATCCCTTCTTTCGAGCTATGAGGTGGAAACGGGGCTCCTCCTCATGTGGGAGGGACTCTTGTGCTTCCTCTCGAGTGGAGACGGGTATGTTGCGGAACTTCTTGAGTTGCCAGCAAGGGTGTGAAGGACCCTTTGGGCAGTTCTAGAGGTTAGGTGTGATTAGCCCCGAGATGCCTCAATGGAAATGGGCCTCATCTCGCCTGGAGGGGAGAAACTCCTGGATATTCTCGAGTTGCGGCAGGTGCTCTCGACTTACGATGGGGACCTCAGGGACCGCCGCTCTGGTGGCCTCAGGAAATTCCAGTCCTCATGCGAGTTGCTCGGGGCCCTCTCCGGACTCCTCTCTCCGTCGATGCCAGGGCCTCAGACCTTACGTAGAGTCGGTGCTGTAACCTGAGGATTCCTCTCCAGTGCTGACATGGATCTTGGTGTACTGCTGGAGTCTCCCAGGGGAGTCAGTCCTTGTCTCGGTTGAGGGCATGCACGTGCGCTTTCCTCCCCAGCTGTAGCAGCAGTGTCGCGCTTCCCTTCGGCGTGGATCAAGGGATCTGTGGCTTTCCCTCGAGGCTTTCCCACGAGGCTTTCCCACGAGGCTTTGCCACAGGGCTGTCCCACGTGCCACAGTGGTGTGAGTCGATCCCTCGCTTGAAAGTCGAGTCAGTGAGGGGAAACAGGTTTCCCTGGAATGGACTGAGACATCTGGGGGACTCGGAGAATGGGTGGCATGTCCCTGGAGTTCCTCTCGCCTTTCCTGTGGAGAGCGCCTCCTCTTGAGATGCGACGGGAACGCCGGGAATTCTTTCCCGACCTCGCAGGGAAAGGATACCTCCTCTCGAGCTATGAGGCGGAAACGGGACTCCTCTGGATGTGGGCTGAACTATCGTGCTTCCTCTTGAGTGGAGACGGGTATGTCGGGGAACTTCTTGATTTGCAGCAAGGGTGTGAAGGACCCTTTGGAAGTTCCAGAGTTTAAGTGTGCTTAGCCTTGAAATGTGTCAGCGGAAATAGGCTTCATTTTGCCTGGAGGGGAGAACATCCTTGTTTTTCTCCAGTTGCGGCAGGTGCTCTCGACTTACGACGGGGACCACAGGGACCCGCTCTGGTGGCCTCAGGAAAGGCCAGTCAAGATCCAAGACAGCACTGGAGAGGGAGAGACATCACGAGAGGCTCCCGAGCTACTCGCATGGGGACTGGCCTTTCCTGAGGCCACCAAAGCGGGTCCCTGAGGTCCCCGTCGTAAGTCGAGAGCACCTGGCGCAACTCGAGAAAATCCAGGAGGTTCTCCCCTCCAGGCGAGATGAGACCCATTTGCGCTGAGGCATCTCGAGGCTAATCACACCTAACCTCTGGACCTTCCAAAGGGCCCTTCACACCCTTGCTGGCAACTCAAGAAGTTCCCCGACATACCCGTTTACACTCGAAAGGAAGCACGAGAGTCCCGCCCACAACCAGAAGAGCCCCGTTTCAGCCTCATAGCTCGAGAGGAGGGATCCTTTCCCTGCGTGTTCGGGAAAGAATTTCCGGCGTTTCCGTCGCATCTCAAGGAGAGACGCTCTCCACAGGAAAGGCGAGAAGAACTCAGGGTCGTGCCAGCATTCCCAGAGTCCCCAGATGTCTCAGTCGATTCCAGGGAAACCTGTTTTCCCCGCGATGCCTCGACTTTCATGCCGAGGATCGACTCAGACATAGGTGGCACGTGGGACAGCCCTGTGAAAAGCCTAGTGGGAAAGCCTCGTGGGAAAGCCTACAGAGAAAGCCACAGATCCCTGGATCCACGCAAAGGGAAGCGTGACACTGCTGCTAAAGCTCGGGAGGGAAAGTGCACGGGCACGCCACACTCGCGACGAGGACTGACTCCCCTGGGAGACTACAGAAGTACCCCAAGATCCATGTCAGAACTGGAGAGGAATCCTCAGGTTCCGGCAGCCGACTCCACACAAGGTCCTTAGGCCCCGGCACTCAGGACTGGGAGAGGAATCCGCCGTAGAGGCCCACCGAGCATACTCGCATGGGGACTGGCCTTTCCTGAGGGCACCAGAGCGGGTCCCTGAGGTCCCCGTCGTAAGGTCGAGAGCACACTGCCGCAATCTCGGAGAAAATCCAGGAGGTTCTCCCTCCAGGCGAGATGAGGCCCATTTCCGCTGAGGCGTCTCGCAGGCTATATCACACCTAACCTCTGGAACTTCCAAAGGTCCTTCACACCCTTGCTGCAACTCAAGAAGTTCCCCGACATACCCGTTCTCCACTCGAGAGGAAGTCACTGAGAGTTCCGCCCACATACCAGAGGAGCTCCGTTTCCGCCACCTAGCTCGAGAGGAGGGATCCTTTCCCTGCGTGGTCGGGAAAGAATTCCCGGAGTTCCGTCGCATCTCAAGAGGAGGTCGCATCTCCACAGAAAAGGCGAGAGGAACTCCAGGGCCGTGCCACCATTCCCAGAGTCCCCCAGATGTCTCAGTCCATTTCCAGGGAAACTGTTTTCCCTGCACTGCCTCGACTTTCAAGCCGAGGATCGACTCACACCATCGGTGGCACGTGGGACAGCCCTGTGGGAAAGCCTCGTGGGAAAGCCTCGTGGGAAAGCCTCGATGGAAAGCCACACATCCCTTGATCCACGCGAATGGAAGCGCGACACTGCTGCTACACTCGCGAGGAAAGCGCACGTGCATGCCCCCTCTCGAGACTGAGGACTGACTCCCCTGGGGAGACTCCAGAAGTACCCAAGATCCATGTCAGCACTGGAGAGGAATCCTCAGGTTCCGGCCACGACTCCACACAAGGTCTTAGGCCCCGGCATCGGAAGGGAGAGGAATCCGCCCCGAGCAACTCGCATGGGGACTGGCCTTTCCTGGCACCAGAGCGGTCCCTGAGGTCCCCGTCGTAAGTCGAGAGCACCTGCCGCAACTCGAGAAAATCCAGGAGGTTCTCCCCTCCAGGCGAGATGAGGCCCATTTCCGCTGAGGCGTCTCGAGGCTAATCACACTAACTCTGGAACTTCCAAAGGGTCTTTCACACCCTTGCTGCAACTCAAGAAGTTCCCCGACATACCGTCTCCACTCGAGAGGAAGCACGAGAGTCTGCCCACATCCAGAGGAGCCCCGTTTCCGCTCCTAGCTCGAGAGGAGGGATCCTTTCCCTGCGTGGTCGGGAAAGAATTCCCGCGTTCCCGTCGCATCTCAAGAGGAGGCCCTCTCCACAGGAAAGGCGAGAGGAACTCCAGGGTCGTGCACCATTCCCAGAGTCCCCCAGATGTCTCAGTCCATTCCAGGGAAATTTTCCCTGCACTGCCTCGACTTTCAAGCCGAGGATCGACTCACACCACGGTGGCACGTGGGACAGCCCTGTGGGAAAGCCTCTTGGGAAAAAGCCTGGGAAAGCCTCAGGAAAGCCACAGATCCCTTGATCCACGCGAAGGGAAGTGACACTGCTGCTAGCTCGGGAGGAAAGCGCACGTGCATGCCCCATCGAGACGAGGACTGACTCCCCTGGGGAGACTCCAGAAGTACCCCAAGATCCATGTCAGCACTGGAGAGGAATCCTCAGGTTCCGGCACCGACTCCACACAAGGTCTTAGGCCCGCATCGACGTAGAGGAATCCCGAGAGGCCCCTGAGCAACTCGCATGGGGACTGCCCTTTCCTGAGGCCACCAGAGCGGGTCCCTGAGGTCCCCGTCGTAAGTCAAGAGCACCTGCCGCAACTCGAGAAATCCAGGAGGTTCTCCCCTCCAGGCGAGATGAGGCCCATTTCCCCTGAGGCGTCTCGAGGCTAATCACACTAAACTCTGGAACTTCCAAAGGGTCTTTCACACCCTTGCTGCAACTCAAGAAGTTCCCCGACATACCCGTCTCCACTCGAGAGGAAGCACGAGAGTCCCGCCCACATCCAGAGGAGCCCCGTTTCCGCCTCCTAGCTCGAGAGGAGGGATCCCCTGCGTGGTCGGAAAGAATTCCCGGCGTTCCCGTCGCATCTCAAGAGGAGCGCTCTCCACAGAAAGGCGAGAGGAACTCCAGGGTCGTGCACCATTCCCAGAGTCCCCCAGATGTCTCAGTCCATTCCAGGGAACCTGTTTCCCTGCACTGCCTCGACTTTCAAGCCGAGGATCGACTCACACCACGGTGGCACGTGGGACAGCCCTGTGGGAAAGCCTCGTGGGAAAGCCTCGAGGAAAGCCACAGATCCCTTGATCCAAGCTAAGGGAAGCGTGCCACTGCTGCTAAAGCTCGGAGGAAAGCGCACGTGCATGCCCCAATCGAGACGAGACTGACTCCCCTGGGGAGACTCCAGAAGTACCCAAGATCCATGTCAGCACTGAAGAGGAATCCTCAGGTTCCGCACCGACTCCACACAAGGTCTTAGGCCCCGGCATCGACGGAGAGGAATCCCGAGAGCCCGAGCAACTCGCATGGGGACTGGCCTTTCCTGAGGCCACCAGAGCGGGTCCCTGAGGTCCCCGTCGTAAGTCGAGAGCACCTGCCAAACTCGAGAAAATCCAGGAGGTTCTCCCTCCAGGCGAGTGAGGCCCATTTCCGCTGAGGCGTCTCGAGGCTAATCACACCTAACTCTGGAACTTCCAAAGGGTCCTTCACACCCTTGCTGCAACTCAAGAAGTTCCCCGACATACTCGTCTCCACTCGAGAGGAAGCACGAGAGTCCCGCCCACATCCAGAGGAGCCCCGTTTCCGCCTCCTAGCTCGAGAGGAGGGATCCTTTCCCTGCGTGGTCGGGAAAGAATTCCCGTTCCCGTCGCATCTCAAGAGGAGGCGCTCTCCACAGGAAAGGCGAGAGGAACTCCAGGGTCGTGCCACCATTCCCAGAGTCCCCCAGATGTCTCAGTCCATTCCAGGGAAACCTGTTTTCCCTGCACTGCTTCGACTTTCAAGCCGAGGATCGAACACACCACGGTGGCACGTGGGACAGCCCTGTGGGAAAGCCTCGTGGGAAAGCCTCGAGGGA
>NW_017190267.1:0-11370 GCF_001704415.2 Capra hircus | reverse complement strand
AGAAATTTTTCCCGAACACGCAGGGAAAGGATCCCTTCTCTTCGAGCTAGGAGGTGTAAAATGGGATCCTCTGGATGAGGGCGGGACCCTCGTACTTCCTCTCGAGTGAGACGGGTATGTCGGGAACTTCTTGAGATGCAGAAAAGGGTGTGAAGGACCCCTTTGGAAGTTCCAGAGGTTAGGTGTGATTAGCCTCGAGATACCTCAGCAGAAATGGTCTCATGTCGCGCCTGGAGGGGAAGAACCTCCTGGATTTTCTCGAGTTGCGGCAGGTGCTCTCGACTTACGACGGGGACCTCAGGGACCACTCTGGTGGCCTCAGGAAAGGCCAGTCCCCATGCGAGTTGCTTCGGGGCCTCTCGGGATTCCTCTCCCGTCGATGCCGGGGCCTAAGACCTTGTGTGGAGTCAGTGCCGGAACCTGAGGATTCCTCTCCAGTGCCGACATGGATCTCGGGGACTTCTGTAGTCTCCCCAGAGGCGTAAGTCCTCGTCTCGAGTGGGGGCATGCACGTGCGCTTTCCTCCCGAGCTGTAGCAGCAGTGTCACGCTTCCCTTTCGTGATCAAGGGATCTGTGGCTTTCCCTCTAGACTTTCCCATGAGCTATTCCCACAGGCTTTCCCACAGTCTTTCCACGTGCCACAGTGGTGTGAGTCGATCTTCGGCTTGAAAGTCGAGGCAGTGCAGGGATAACCAGGTTCCCTGGAATGGACTGAGACATCTGGGGGACTCTGGCAATGGTGGCACGAACCTGGAGTTCCTCTCGCTTTTCCTCTGGAGAGCGCCTCCTCTTGAGATGCGACGGGAACGCCGCGAATTCTTTCCCCACCACGCAGGGAAAGGATCAAACCTCTCGTGTTAGGAGGCGGAAACCGTGGCTCCTCTTGATGTGGGCGGCACTTTCCTGCTTCCTCTCGAGTGGTGACTGGTATGTCGGCGGAACTTCTTGAGTTGCAGGCAAGGGTGTGAAGGACCCTTTGGAAGTTCCAGAGGTAAGGTGTGATTAGCCTCGAGATCCCCTCAGCGGAAATGGGCTTCATGTCGCTTAGAGGGGAGAACCTCCTGGATTTTCTCGAGTTGCGGCATGTGCTCTCGACTTACGACGGGGACCTCAGGGACCCACTCTGGTGGCCTCAGGAAAGGCCAGTCCCCATGCGAGTTGCTCGGGGCTTCTCGGGATTCCTCTCCCGTCGATGCCGGGGCCTAAGACCTTGTGTGGAGTCAGTGCCGGAACCTGAGGATTCCTCTCCAGTGCCGACATGGATCTTCCGGGACTTCTGGAATCTCCCCAGAGGCGTAAGTCCTCGTCTCGAGTGGGGGCATGCACGTCCGCTTTCCTCCCGAGCTTAGCAGCAGTGTCACGCTTCCCTTTTCGTGGATCAAGGGATCTGTGGCTTTCCATCTAGACTTTCCCATGAGGCTTTCCCACGAGGCTTTCCCACAGGGCTTTCCCACGTGCCACGGTGGTGTGAGTCGATCCTCGGCTTTAAAGTTGAGGCAGTGAAGGGAAAACAGTTTTCCCAGGAATGGACTGAGACATCTGGGGGAACTCAGAGAATGGTGGCACGACCCTGGAGTTCCTCTCGCCTTTCCTGTGGAGAGCGCCTCCTCTTGAGAAGCGACGGTAACGCCGGGAATTCTTTCCCTACCACGCAGGGAAAGTATCCCTCCTCTCTAGATAGCAGGCGGAAACGGGGCCACTCTGGATATGTGCGGGACTCTCGGATTCCTCTTGAGTGGAGACGGGTATTTCGGGGAACTTCTTGAGTTGCAGCAAGGGTGTGAAGGACCCTTTGGAAGTTCCAGAGTTAAAGTGTGATTACCCCTAGTTGCCTCAACGGAAATGGGCCTCATCTCGCCTGGAGGGGAGAACCTCCTGGATTTTCTCGAGATGCGGCAGGTGTTCTCGACTTACGACGGGGACCTCAGGGATCCGCTCTGGTGGCCTCAGGAAAGGGCCCGTCCCCATGCGAGTTGCTCGGGGACCTCTCGGGATTCCTCTCCCGTCGATGCTGGGGCCTAAGACCTTGTGTGGAGTCAGTGCCGGAACCTGAGGATTCCTCTCCAGTGCAAACATGGATCTTAGGGTACTTCTGGAGTCTCCCCAGGGCAGTCAGTCCTCGTCTCGAGAGGGGGGCATGCACGTGCGCTTTCCTCCCGAGCTGTAGTAGCAGTGTCGTGCTTCCCTTCGCGTGGATCAAGGGATCTGTGTCTTTCCCTCGAGGCTTTCCCACGAGGCTTTCCCACAGGGCTGTCCCACGTGCCACCGAGATGTGAGTCGATCTTCGGCTTGAAAGTCGAGGCAGTGCAGGGAAAACAGATTTCCCTGGAATGGACTGAGACATCCAGGGGACTCTGGGAATGGTGGTACGACCCTGGAGTTCCTCTCGCCTTTCCTGTGGAGAGCACCTCCTCTTGAGATGCAACGGGAACGCCGGGAATTCTTTCCCGACCACGCTGGGAAAGGATCCCCCCCTCGAGCTAGGAGGCGGAAACGGGGCTCCTCTGGATGTGGGCGGGACTCTCGTGCTTCCTCTCCAGTGGAGACGGGTATGTCGGGGAACTTCTTGAGTTGCAGCAGAGGTGTGAAGGACCCTTTGGAAGTTCCAGATGTTAGATGTGATTAGCCTCGAGACGCCTCAGCGGAAAAGGGCCTCATCTCGAATGCAGGGGAGAACCTCCTGGATTTTCTCGAGTTGCGGCAGGTGCTCTCGACTTACGCCGGGGACCTCAGGGACCCGATCTGGTGGCCTCAGGAAAGGCCAGTCCCCATAAGAGTTGCTCGGGGGCCTCTCGGGATTCCTCTCCCGTCGATGCCGGGGCCTAAGACCTTGTGTGGAGTCGGTGCGGGAACCTGAGGATTCCTCTCCAGTGCTGACATGGATCTTGGGGTACTTCTGGAGTCTCCCCATGGAGTCAGTCCTCGTCTCGTTTGGGTGCATGCACGTGCGCTTTTCTCCCGAGCTGTAGCAGCAGTGTCACTCTTCCCTACGCGTGGATCAAGGGATCTGTGGCTTTCCCTCGAGGCTTTCCCACGAGGCTTTCCCACGAGGCTTTCCCACAGGGCTGTCCAACGTGCCATCGCGGTGTGAGTCCATCCTCGGCTTGAAAGTCGACTCAGTGCAGGGAAAACAGGTTTCCCTGGAATGGACTGAAACATCTGGGGGACTCTGGGAATGGGGCCTGATACTGGAGTTCCTCTCGCCTTTCCTGTGGAGAGCGCCTACTCTTGAGATGAGACGGGAACGCTAGGAATTCTTTCCCGACCACGCAGGGAAAGGATCCCTCCTCTCGAGCTAGGAGGCGGAAGCGGGGCTCCTCTTTATGTGGGCGGGACAATCGTGCTTCCTCTTGAGTGGAAACGGGTATGTCGGGGAAACTTCTTGAGTTGCAGAAAGAGTGTGAAAGACCCTTTGGAACTTCCAGAGGTTAGGTGTGATTAGCCTCGAGACGTCTCAGCAGAAATGGGCCTCATCTCCCCGGGAAGGGAGAACCTCCTGGATTTTCTCGAGTTGCGGCAGGCGCTCTCGACTTACGACGGGCTCCTCAGGGACCAGCTCTGGTGGCCTCAGGAAAGTCCAATCCCCATGCTAGTTGCTCGGGGGCCTTTCGGGATTCCTCTCCCATCGATTCCCAGGCCTAAGACCTTCTGCGGTGTCGGTGCCGGAACCTGAGGATTCCTCTCCAGTGCTGACATGGATCTTGGGGTACTTCTGGAATAGCCCCAGGGGAGTCAGTCCTCGTCTTGAGTGGGGGCATGCACGTGTGCTTTCCTCCGAGCTGTATCAGCAGTGTCACACTTCCCTTCCCGTGGATCAAGGAATCTGTGGCTTTCCCTCGAGGCTTTCCCAGCAGTCTTTCCCAAGAGGCTTTCCCACAGGGCTGTCCTACGTGCCACCGTGGTGTGATTCGATCCTCGGCTTGAAAGTCGAGGCAGTGCAGGGAAAACAGGTTTCCCTGGAATGGACTGAGACATCTGCGGGACTCTGGGAATGGTGGCACGACCCTTGAGTCCCTCTCGCCTTTCAGGTGGAGAGCGCCTCCTCTTGAGATGCAATGGGAACGCCGGGAATTCTTTCTCGACCCTGCAGGGAAAGGATCCCACCTCTCGAGCTAGGAGGCGGCAACGGGGCTCCTCTGGATGTGGGCGGGACGCTCGTGATTCCTCTCGAGTGGAGACAGGTATATCCGGGAACTTCTTGAGTTGCAGGAAAGGTGTGAAGGACCCTTTGGAAGTTCCAGAGGGTAGGTGTGATTAGCCTCGAAACGCCTCAGCAGAAAGGAGCCTGACCTCGCCTGGAAGGGAGAACCTCCTGGATTTTCTCGAGTTGCTGCAGGTGCTCTCGACATATGACGGGTATCTCAGGGACCCGCTCTGGTGGCCTCAGGAAAGGCCAGTCCACATGCGCGTTGCCTGGGGACCTCTCGGGATTCCTCTCCCATCGATGCCAGGACCTAAGACCTTGTGTGGAGTCGGTGCCTGAACCTGAGGATTCCTCTCCAGTGCTGACATGGATCTTGGGTTACTTCTGGAGTCTCCCCAGGGGAGTCAGTCCTCGTCTCGTGTGGGGGCATGCAGGTGCGCTTTCCTTCAGAGCTGTAGCAGCAGTGTCACGCTTCCCTTCGCGTGGATCAAGGGATCTGTGGCTTTCCCTCGAGATTTCCCCACGAGGCTTTCCCACGAGGCTTTCTCTCGAGGCATTCCCACGAGGCTTTCCCACAGGGCTGACCCACGTGTCACCGTCGTGTGAGTCGATCCTCGTCTTGAACGTCGAGGCAGTGCAGGGAAAACAGGTTTCCCTGGAATGGACTGAGATATCTGGGGGACTCTGGGAATGGTGGCACGACCCTTGGGTTCCTCTCGCCTTTCCTGTGGAGAGCGCCTCCTCTTGAGATGCGAGGGGAATGCCGGGAATTCTTTCCCGACCACGCAGGGAAAGGATCCCTCCTCTCGAGCCATGAGGCGGAAACGAGGCTCCTCTGGATGTGGCGGGACTCTCGTGCTTCCTCTCGAGTGGAGCAGGGTATGTCGGGGAACTACTTGAATTGCAGCAAGGGTGTGAAGGACCCTTTGGAAGTTCCATAGGTTAGGTGTGATTATTTTCGAGACGCCTCAGCGGAAATTGGCCTCATCTCGCCTGGAAGGGAGAACCTCCTGGATTTTCTCGAGTTGCGGCAGGTGCTCTCGACTTACGAAGGGGACCTCAGGGACCCTCTCTGGTGGCCTCAGGAAAGGCCAGTCCCCATGCGAGTTGCTCGGCGGCATCTCGGGATTCCTCTCCCGTCGATGCCCGGGCCTAAGACCTTGTTTGCAGTCGGTGCCGGAACCTGAGGATTCCTCTCCAGTGCTGACATGGATCTTGGGGTACTTCTGGAGTCTCCCCAGGGGAGTCAGTCCTCGTCTCGAGTGGGGGCATGCACGTGCGCTTTCCTCCCTAGCTGTAGCAGCAGTGTCACGCTCCCCTTCGCGTGGATTAAGGGATCTGTGGCTTTCCCTCGAGGCTTACACATGAGACTTTCCCACGAGGCTTTCCCACAGGGCTGTCCCACGTTCCACCGTCGTGTGTGACGATCCTCGGCTTGAAAGTCGAGGCAGTCAGGGAAAACAGGTTTCCCTGGAATGGACTGAGACATCTGAGGGACTCTGGGAATGGTGGCACAACCCTGGAGTTCCTCTCGCCTTTCCTGTGGAGATCGCCTCCTCTTGAGATGTGCTGGGAACACTGGGAACTCTTTCCCGATCACTGAGGGAAAGGATCCCTCCTCTCGAGCTAGGAGGCGGAAACGGGGCTCCTCTGAATGTGGGCGGGACTCTCGTGCTTCCTCTCGAGTGGAGACGGGTATGTTGGGGATCTTCATGAGTTGCAGCAAGGGTGTGAAGGACCCTTTGGAAGTTCCAGAGGTTAAGTGTGATTAACCTTGAGACACCTCAGCGGAAATGGTCCTCATCTCGCCTGGAAGGGAGAACCTCCTAGATTTTCTCAAGTTGCTGCAGGTGCTCTCTACCTACGACGGGGACCTCAGGGACCCGCTCTGGTGGCCTCAGGAACGGCCAGTCCCCATGGGAGTTGCTCGGGAGACTCACGGGATTCCTCTCCCATCGATGCCGGGGCCTAAGACCTTTGTGGAGTTGGTGCTGTAAAGTGAGGATTCCTCTCCAGTGCTGACATGGATCTTGGAGTACTTCTCGAGTCTACCCAGGGCAGTCAGTCCTCGTCTCGAGTGGGTGCATGCACGTGCGCTTTCCTCCCGAGCTGTAGCAGCAGTGTCACGCTTCCCTTCGCGTGGATCAAGGGATCTGTGGCTTTCCCTCGAGGCTTTCCCACGAGGCTTTCACACAGGGCTGTTCCACGTGCCACCGTGCAGTGAGTCGATGCTCGGCTTGAAAGTCGAGGCAGTGTAGGGAAAACAGGTTTCCCTGGAATGGACTGAGACATCTGGGGGACTCTGGGAATGGTGGCACGACCCTGGAGTTCCTCTCGCCTTTCCTGTGGTTGCGCCTCCTCTTGAGATGCGACGGGAACGCCGGGAATTCTTTCCGGATAACGCAGGGAAAGGATCCTTCCTCTCGAGCTATGAGGCGGAAACGGGCTCCTCTGGATGTGGGCAAGACTCTCGTGCTTCCTCTCGAGTGGAGAGGGGTATTTCGGGGAACTTCTTGAGTTGCAGCTAGGGTTTGAAGGCCCCTTTGTTAGTTCCAGATGCTTGATGATTAGCCTCGAGACGCCTCATCGGATATGGGCCACATCTCGCCTGGAGGGGAGAACCTCCTGGATTTTCTCGAGTTGCAGCTGGAAATATCGACTTACGACTTGGACCTCAGAGACACGCTCTGGTGGCCTCATGAAAGGCGAATCCCCAAGCAAGTTGCTCGTGGGCTTCTCGGGATTCCACTCCCGTCGATGCCGGGGCCTAAGACCTTGTGTGGAGTTACTGCCACAACCTGAGGATTCCTCTCCAGTGCCTACATGGATCTTCGGGGACTTCTGGAGTCTCCCCAGGGGCGTCAGACCTCGGCTCGAGTGGGGGCATGCACGTGCGCTTTCCTCCCGAGCTGTAGCAGCAGTGTCACGCTTCCCTTCGCATGGATCAATGAATCTGTTTTTATCACTCGAGGCTTTCCCAAGAGGGTTTCCCACGAGGCTTTCCCACAGGGCTGTCCCACGTGCCACCTTGGTGTGAGTCTATCCTTGGCTGGTAAGTCGAGGCAGTGCAGGGAAAACAGTTTTCCCTGGAATGGACTGAGACATCTGGGGGACTCTGGGAATGGTGGCAACACCCTGGAGTTCCTCTCGCCTTTCCTGTGGAGAGCGCCTCCTCTTGAGAAGCGACGGGAACGCTGGGTATTCTTTCCCGACCACGAAAGGAAATGATCCCTCCTCTCGAGCTAGGAGGCGGAAACGGGGTTACTCTGGATGTGAGCGGTACTCTCGTGCTTCCTCTCAAGTGGAGACTGTTATGTCGGGGAACTTCATAAGTTGCAGCAAGGGTGTGAATCACTCTTTGGAAGTTACAGAGGTTAGGTGTGATTAGCCTCGAGACACCTCAGCAGAAATGGGCCTCATCTCGCCTAAGGGGAAAACCACCTGGATTTTCTCTAGTTGCGGCAGGTGCTCTCGACTTACGATGGGGACCTCAGGGACCCGCTCTGGTGGCCTCAGGAAAGGCTAGTATCCATGCGAGTTTCTCGGGGTCCTCTCGGGACTCCACTCCCGTCGATGCCGGGGCCTAAGTCCTTGTGTGGAGTAGGTGCCCGAACCTGAGGATTCCTCTCCAGTGCTGACATGGATCTTGGGCTACTTCTGGAGTCTCCCCAGGGGAGTCTTTCATCGTCTCGAGTGGGGGCATGCACGTGCGATTTCCTCCCGAGCTGAAGCAGCAGATTCACGTTTCCCTTCCCGTGGATCAAGGGATCTGTGGCTATCCTCTAAGGCTTTCCCACGAGGCTTCTCATAGGTTTGTACCACGTGCCACCGTAGTGTGAGTCGTTCCTCGGCATGAAAGTCGAGGCAGGTGCGGGAAAACAGGTTTCCCTGGAATGGACTGAGGACATCTGGGGGTCTCTGGGAATGGTGGCCCGACACTGGAGTTCCTCTCGCCTTTCCTGTGGAGAGCGGCATCCTCTTGAGCTGCGACGGAAACACCGGAGAATTTTTTCCCGAACACGCAGGGAAAGGATCCCTTCTCTCGAGCTAGGAGGTGTAAATGGGGATCCTCTGGATGAGGGCGGGACACTCGTACTTCCTCTCGAGTGGAGACGGGTATGTCGGGGAACTTCTTGAGATGCAGAAAGGGTGTGAAGGACCCTTTGGAAGTTCCAGAGGTTAGGTGTGATTAACCTCGAGACGCGCCTCAGCGGAAATGGGCCTCTTCTTGCCTGGAGGGGAGAACCTCCTGGATTTTCTCGAGTTGCGGCAGGTGATCTCGACTTACGACGGGGACATCAGGGACCTGCTCTGGTGGCCTCAGGAAAGGCCAGTCCCCAAGCGAGTTGCTCGGGCCTCTCGGGATTCCTCTCCCGTCGATTCCGTGGCCTAAGACCTTGTGTGGAGTCTGGGCCGGAACCTGAGGATTCCTCTCCAGTGCTGACATGGATCTTGGGGTACTTCTGGAGTGTCCCCAGCGGAGTCAGTCCGCGACTCGAGTGGGGGTACACGTGCGCTTTCCTCCCGAGCTTTAGCAGCAGTGTCAGGCTTCCCGTCGAGTGGATTAAGTGATCTGTGGCTTTCCCTCGAGGCTTTCCCATGAGGCTTTCCCAAGAAGCTTTCCCACAGGGCTGTCCCACGTGCCACCGTGGTGTGAGTCGATTATCGGCTTGAAAGTCGAGGCAGGGCAGGGAAAACAGGTTTCCCTGGAATGGACTGAGACATCTGGGGAACTCTGGGAATGGTGGCACGACCCTGGAGTTCCTCTCGCCTTTCCTGTGAAGCGCCTCCTCTTGAGATGCGACGGGAACGCCGGGAATTCTCTCCGACCACGCAGGGAAAGGATCCGCCCTCTCGAGCTAGGAGGCGGAAACGGGGCTCCTCTGGATGTTGGCGGGACTCTCGTGCTTCCTCTCGAGTGGAGACGGGTTTGTCGGGGAACTTCTTGAGTTGCAGTAAGGGTGTGAAGGACCCTTTGGAAGTTCCAGAGGTTAGGTGTGATTAGCCTCGAGACGCCTCAGGGAAATGGGCCTCATCTCGCCTGGAGGGAGAACCTCCTGGATTTTCTCGAGTTGCGGCAGGTGCTCTCGACTTACGACGGGGACCTCAGGGACCCGCTCTGGTGGCCTCAGGAAAGGCCAGTCCACATGCGAGTTCTCGGGCCTCTCGGATTCCTCTCCCGTCGATGCCGGGGCCTAAGATCTTGTGTGGAGTCGTGCCGGAACCTGAGCATTCCTCTTCAGTGCTGACATGGATCTTGGGGTACTTCTGGAGTCTCCCCAGGGGAGTCAGTCCTCGTCTCGAGAGGGGGCATGCACGTGCGCTTTCCTCCCGAGCTGTAGCAGCAGTGTCACGCTTCCCTTCGCGTGGATCAAGGGATCTGTGGCTTTCCCTCGAGGCTTTCCCACGAGGCCTTCCCACAGGGCTGTCCCACGTGCCACCGAGGTGTGAGTCGATCCTCGGCTTGAAAGTCGAGGCAGTGCAGGGAAAACAGTTTTCCCCGGAATGGACTGAGACATCTGGGGGATTCTGGGAACGGTGGCACGACCCCTGGAGTTCCTCTCGCCTTTCCTGTGGAGAGCGCCTCCTCTTGAGATGCGACGGGAACGCCGGGAATTCTTTCCCGACCACGCAGGGAAAGGATCCCTCCTCTGGAGCTAGGAGGCGGAAACGGGCTCCTCTGGATGTGTGGCGGGAATCTCGTGCTTCCTCTAGAGTGGAGTCGGGTATTTCGGGGAACTTCTTGAGTTGCAGCAAGGGTGTGAAGGACCCTTTGGAAGTTCCAGAGTTTAGGTGTGATTAGCCTCGAGACGCCTCAGTGGAAATGCGCCTCATCTCGCCTGGAGGGGAGAACCTCCTGGTTTTTCTCGAGTTGCGGCATGTGCTCTCGACTTACGACGGGGCCCTAGGGACCCACGCTGGTGGCCTCAGGAAAGGCCAGTCCCCATCCGAGTTGCTCGAGGGCCTCTCGGGATTCCTTTCCCGTCGATGCCGGGCCTAAGTCCTTGTGTGTGTCGGTGCCGGAACCTGAGGATTCCTCTGCAGTGATGATATGGATCTTGGGGTACTTCTGAAGTCACCGCAGGGGAGTCAGTCCTCGTCTCGAGGGGGCATGCACGTGCGATTTCCTCCCGAGCTGTAGCAGCATTGTCACGCTTCCCTCCTCGTGGATTAAGGGATCTGTGGCTTTCCCTCGAGTCTTTCCCTTGAGGCTTTCCCCGAGGCTGGCTTTTCCCTCGAGGCTTTCCCACAGGGATGTCCCACGCCACCGTGGTGTGAGTCGATCCTCGGCTTGAAAGTAGAGGCAGTGGCAGGGAAACAGGTTTCCCTGGAATGGACTGAGACATCTGGGGACTCTGGGAATGGGCACGACCTGAGTTTTTCTCGCCTTTCCTGTGGAGAGCGCCTCCTCTTGAGTGCGACGGGAAACGCTAGGAATTCTTTCCCGACCACGCAGGGAAAGGATCCCTCCTCTCGACCTAGGAGGCGGTAACGGGGATCCTCTGGATATGAGCGGGGCTCTTGTGTTTCATCTCAAGTGGAGACGGGTATGTCGGGGAACTTCTTGAGTTGCAGCAAGGGTGTGAAGGACCCTTTGGAAGTTCCAAAAGTAAGGTGTGATTAGCCTCCTGACGCCTCAGCGGAAATGGCCTCATCTCGCCTGGAGGAGAAAACCTCCTGGATTTTCTCCAGTTGCGGCAGGTGCTCTCGACTTAAGACGGGGACCTCAGGGACGCCGCTCTGGTGGCCTCAGGAAAGGCCAGTCCCCATGCGAGTTGCTCGAGGGCCTCTCGGATTCCTTTCCCGTCGATGCCCGGTCCTAAGACCTTGTGTGGACTCGGTGCCGGAACCTGAGGATTCTTCTACAGTGCTGACATGGTTCTTGGCTACTTCTGGAGTCTCCCCATGGGAGCCAGTCGTCGTCTCGAGTGGGGGCATGCACGTGCGCTTTCTTCCCGAGCTTTAGCAGCAGTGTCAGCTTCCCTTCACGTGGATCAAGGGATCTGTGTCTTTCCCTCGAGGCTTTCCCCACGAGGCTTTCCCACAGGGATGTCCCACGTGCCACCGTTGTGTGAGTCGATCTCGCTTGAAAGTCGAGGCAGTGCAGGGAAAACAGGTTTCCCTGGAATGGACTGAGACATCTGGGGGACTTTGGGAATATGGCACGACCCTGGAGTTCCTCGCCTTTCCTGTGGAGAGCGCCTACATTTGAGATACGACGGGA
>NW_017190266.1:0-11371 GCF_001704415.2 Capra hircus | reverse complement strand
GCTTGAAAGTCGAGGCAGTGCAGGAAAACAGGTTTCCCTGTAATGGACTGAGACATCTGGGGGACCCTGGCAATGGTGGCACGACCCTGGAGTTCCTCTCGCCTTTCCTGTGGGAGATCGCCTCCTCTTGAGATGGAAGGAACGCCGGGAATTCTTTCCCGACCACCAGATAAAGGATCCCTCCTCTCGAGGTAGGAGGCGGAAACGGGGCTCCTCTGGATGTGGGCGGGAGTCTCGTGCTTCCTCTCGAGTGGAGACGGGAATGTCGGGGAACTTCTTGAGTTGCAGCAAGGTTGTGAAGGACCCTTTGGAAGTTCCAGAGGTTAGGTGTGGTTAGCCTCGAAACGGCTCAGCGGAAATGGGCCTCATCTCTCCTGGAGGGAGAACTTCCTGGATTTTCTCGAGTGCGGCAGGTGCTCTCGACTTATGACGGGACATCTTGCCCGCTCTGGTGGCCTCAGGAAAGGCCAGTCCCCATGCGAGTTGCTCGGGGGCCCATCGGGATTCTCTTCCGGCGATGCCGGGGCCTTAGACCTAGTGTGGAGTCGGTGCTGGAACCTGAGGTTTCCTCTCCAGTGCTGACATGGATCTTGGGGTACTTCTGTGGTCTCCCCAGGGGAGTCAGTCCTCGTCTCGAGTGGGGGCATGCATGTGCGCTTTCCTCCCGAGCTGTAGCAGCAGTGTCCCGCTTCCCTTCGCGTGGATCCAGGGATCTGTGGCCTTTCCCTCGAGGCTTTCCCTCGAGGCTTTCCCACGAGGCTTTCCCACAGGGCTTCCCACGTGCCACCGTGGTGTGAGTCCATCCTCGGCTTGAAAGTCGAGGCCGTGCAGGGAAAAACAGGTTTCCCTGGAATGGACTGAGACATCTGGGGAACTCTGGGAATGGTGGCACGACCCTGGAGTTCCTCTGGCCTTTCCTGTGGAGAGCGCCTCCTCTTGAGATGCGACAGGAACGCCGGGAATTCTTTCCCGACCATGCAGGAAAGGATCCCTCCTCTCGAGCTAGGAGGCGGAAACGGGGCTCCTCTGAATGTGGGCGGGACTCTCGTGCTTCTCCTGAGAAGAGACGGGTATATCGGGGAACTTCTTGAGTTGCAGCAAGGGTGTGAAGGACCCTTTGGAAGTTCCAGAGGTTAGGTGTGATTAGCCTCGAGACGCCTCAGCGAAAATGGGCCTCATCTCGCCCGGAGGGAGAACCTCCTGGATTTTCTCGAGTTGCGGCAGGTGCTCTCGACTTACGACGGGGACCTCAGGGACCCCTCTGGTGGCCTCAGGAAAGGCCTCTCCCCATGCGAGTTACTCGGGGCCCTCTCGGGATTCCTCTCCAGTCGATGCCAGGGCCTAAGACCTTGTGTGAAGTCGTGCCGGAAACTGAGGATTCCTCTCCAGTGACAACGTGAATCTTGGGTACTTCTGGAGTCTCCGCAGGGGAGTCAGTCCTCGTCTCGAGTAGGGGCATGCACGAGCGTTTTCCTCCCGAGCTGTAGCAGCAGTGTCACGCTTCCCTTCGCGTGGATCAAGGGATCTGTGGCTTTCCCTCGAGGCTTTCGCACGAGGCTTTCCACAAGGCTTTCAAAGTGCTGTCACACGTGCCACCGTGGTGTGAGTCGATCCTCATCTTGAAAGTCGAGGCAAGGAAAAACAGGTTTCCCTGGAATGGACTGAGACATCTGGGGGACTCTGGGAATGGTGGCACGACACTGGAGTTCCTTCGCCTTTCCTGTGGAGAGCGCCTCCTCTTGAGATTCGACGGGAACACCGGGAATCCTTTCCCGACAACGCAGGGAAAGGATCCCTCCTCTCGAGCTAGGAGGTGGAAACGCGGCTCCTCTGGATGTCGGCGGGACTCTCGTGCTTCCTCTCCAGTGGAGTCGGAAATGTCGGGGAACTTCTTGAGTTGCAGCAAGGTGTGAAGGACCCTTTGCAAGTTCCAGAGGTTAGGTGTGATTAGCCTCGAGACGAATCAGCGGAAATGGGCCTCATCTCGCCTGGATGGGAGAACCTCCTTGATTTTCTCGAGTTGCAGCAGGTGCTATTGACTTACCACGGGGACCTCAGGGACCCACTCTGGTGGCCTCAGGAAAGGCCATTCCCCAAGAGAATTCCTCGGGGGCCTCTCGGGATTCCTCTCCCGTCGATGCTGGGGCCTAATACCTTGTGTGGAGTCGGTGCCGGAACCTGAGGATTCCTCTCCAGTGCTGACATGGATCTTGGGGTACTTCTGGAGTCTCCTCAGGGGAGTCAGTCCTCGTCTCGAGTGGGGACATGCACTTGCGATTTCCTCCCGAGCTATAGAAGCAGTGTCACGCTTCCCTTCGCGTGGATCAAGGGATCTGTGGCTTTCCCTCGAGGCTTTGCCACGAGGCTTTCCCACGAGGCTTTCCCACAGGGCTGTCCCACGTGCTACAGTGGTGTGAGTCGATCCTCCTCTTGTAAGTCGAGGCAGTGCAGGGAAACAGGTTTTCCCTGGAATGGACTGAGACTTCTGGGGAATCTGTGAATGGTGGCACGACCCTGGAGTTCCTCTCGCCTTTCCTGTGGAGAGCGCCTCCTCTTGAGATGCGACCGGAACGCCGGGAATTCTTTTCTGACCACGAAGGGAAAGGATCCCTCCTCTCGAACTAGGAGGCAGAAACAGGGCTCCTCTTGACGTGGGCGGGACTCTCGAGCTTCCTCTCCAGTGGAGTCGGGAATGTCGGGAACTTCTTGAGTTACAGCAACGGTGTGAAGGACCCTTTGCAAGTTACAGAGGTTAGGTGTGATTAGCCTCGAGACGAATCAGCGGAAATTGGGCCTCATCTCGCCTGGAGGGGAGAACCTCCTGGATTTTCTCGAGTTGCGGCAGGTGCTCTCGACTTACGCACGGGGACCTCAGGGACCCGCTCTGGTGGCCTCAGGGAAGGCCAGTCCCCATGCGAGAATTGCTCGGGGGCCTCTAGGATTCCTCTCCCGTCGTTGCTGGGGCCTAAGACCTTGTGTGGGAGTCGTGCCCGGAACCTGAGGATTCCTCTCCAGTGCTGACATGGATCGTGGGGTACTTCTGGAGTCTCCCCAGGGGAGTCAGTACTCGTCTCGAGTGGGGGCATGCACGTGCGCTTTCCTCCCGAGCTCTAGCAGCAGTGATACCGCTTCCCTTCGCGTGGATCAAGGGATCAGTGCCTTTCCTAGAGGCTTTCCCACGAGTTCGGCTTTCCCACGGCGCTTTCCACAGTGCTGTCCCACCACCGTGGTGTGAGTCGATCCTCGGCTTGAAAGTCGAGGCATTGAAGGGAAAAACAGGTTTCCCTGGAATGGACTAGAGACATCTGGCTGGACTCTGGGAATGGTGGCACGAACCCTGGATTTCCTCTCGCTTTTCCTGTGGAGAGCGCCTCCTCTTGAGATGCGACGTGAACGCCGGGAATTCTTTTCCCAGACCACGCAGCGAAAGGCATCCCACCTCTCGAGCTATGAGGCGGAAACGGGGCTCATCTGGATGTGGGCAGGACTCCTGTGCTTCCTCTCGAGTGGAGACGGGTATGTCGGGGAACTTCTGGGGTTGCAGCGAAGGTGTGAAGGACGCTTTGGAAGTTCCAGATGTTAGGTGTGATTAGCCTCCAAGACGCCTCAGCCGGAAATGGGCCTCATCTCGCCTGGAGCGGGAGAACCTCCTGGATTTTCTCCAGAGTCAGGTGCTCACAACTTACGACCGGGACCTCAGGGACCTGCTCTGGTGACCTCAGGAAAGACCAGTCCCCATGCGAATTGCTCGGGGGCCTCTCAGGATTCCTCTCCCGTCGATGCCAGGGCCTAAGACATTGTGTGGAGATGGTGCCGGGAACCTCAGGATTCCTCTCCAGTGCTGACAAGGATCTTGAGGGACTTCTCGAGTCTCCCCAGGGAAGTCAGTCCTCGTCTCCAGTGGTGGCATGCACGTGCGCTTTCGTCCCGAGCTGTAGCAGCAGTGTCACGCTTCCCTTGGCGAGGATCAAGGGATCTGTGGCTTTCCCTCGAGGATTTCCCACGAGGTTTTCCCACGAGGCTTTCCCACAGGGCTGTCCCACGTGCCACCGTGGTGTGAGTCGATCCTCGGCTTGAAAGTCGAGGCAGTGCAGGGAAAACAGGTTTCCCTGGAATGGACTGAGATATCTGGGGGACTCTGGGAATGGTGGCACGACCCTGGAGTTCCTCTCGCCTTTCCTGTGGAGAGCGCCTCCTCTGGAGATGCGACGGGAACCCCAGGAATTCTTTCCCGACACACAGTGAAAGGATACCTCGTCTCGAGCTATGAGGGAGAAAAGGGGCTCCTCTGGATGTGGGCGGGTCTCTCGTGCTTCCTCTCGAGTGGAGACGGGTATGTCGGGGAACTTCTTGAGTTGCAGCAAGGTTGTGAAGGACCCTTTGGAAGTTCCAGAGGTTAGGTGTGATTAGCTTCGAGACGCCTCAGCGGAAATAGGCCTCATCTCACCTGGAGGGGAGAATATCCTGGATTTTATCGAGTTTCGGCAGGATGCTCTCGACTTACGACGGGGACCTCAGTGATCCGCTCTGGTGGCCTCAGGAAAGGCCAGTCCCCATGCAAGTTGCTCGGGGGCCTCTCGGGATTCCTCTCCCGTCGAAGCCGGGGCCTAAGTCGTTGTGTGGAGTCGGTGCCGGAACCTGAGGATTCCTCTCCAGTGCTGACATGGATCTTGGGGTACTTCTGGAGTCTCCCCAGGGGAGTCAGTACTCGTCTCGAGTGGGGCATGCACGTGCGCTTTCCTCCCGAGCTCTAGCAGCAGTGATACGCTTCCCTTCGCGTGAATCAAGGGATCAGTGCCTTTCCCTAGAGGCTTTCCCACGAGCCTTTCCCACGAGGCTTTCCCACGGGCCTTTCAAACAGTGCTGTCCCACGTGCCACCGTGGTGTGAGTCGATCCTCGGCTTGAAAGTCGAGGCATTGAAGGGAAAACAGGTTTCCCTGGAATGGACAGAGACATCTGGCTGACTCTGGGAATGGTGGCACGAACCTGGATTTCCTCTCGCCTTTCCTGTGGAGAGCGCCTCCTCTTGAAATGCGACGGGAAACGCCGGGAATTCTTTCCGACCACGCCAGGAAAGGATCCCTCCTCTCGATCTAGGAGGCGGAAACGGGGCTCCTCTAGATGTGAGCGGGACTCTCGTGCTTCCTCTCCACTGGAGACGGGTATGTCGGCTAGCTTCTTGAGTTGCAGCAAGGATGTGAAGGACCCTTTTGAATTTCCACAGGTTAGGTGTGATTAGCCTGGATATGGCTCAGCAGAAATGGGCCTCATCTCGCCTGGAGGGAAGAACCACCTGGATTTTCTCCAGTTGAGGCAGGTGCTCACAACTTATGACCAGGACATCAGGGACCTGCTCTGGTGGCCTCAGGAAAGACCAGTCCCCATGCGAATTGCTTGGGGGCCTCTCGGGATTCCTCTCCCGTCGATGCCGGGGCCTAAGACCTTGTGTGGAGATGGTGCCAGAACCTGAGGATTCCTCTCCAGTGCTGACATGGATCTTGGGATACTTCTGGAGTCTACCCAGGGGAGTCAGTCCTTGTCTCGAGTGGGGGCATGCACGTGCGCTTTCCTCCCGAGATGTAGCAGTAGTGTCATGCTTCCCTTCGCGTGGATCAATGGATCTGTGGCTTTCCCTCGAGGCTTTCCCAAGAGGATTTCCCACGAGGCTTTCCCACAGGGCTATCCACGTGCCACCGTGGTTTGAGTCGATCCTCGCCGTGAAATTCGAGGCAGTGCAGGAAAAACAGTTTCCTCTGGAATGGACTGAGACATCTGGGTGACTCTGTGAATGGTGGCTCGACCCTGGAGTTCCTCTCGCCTTTCCTGTGGAGAGCGCTTCCCCTTGAAATGCGAGCGGAATGGCGTGTATTATTTCCTGACCAAGCAGGGAAAGGATCCCTCATCTCGAGCTTCGATACCAAAACGGCGTCTCCTCTGGATGTGGGCGGGACCCTCGTGCTTCCTCTCGAGTGGAGACGAGTATGCCGGGGAACTTCTTGAGTTGCCAGCAAGGACCCTTTTGAATTTCCAGAATTTAGGTGTGATGAGCCTCCAGACGCCTCAGAGGAAATGGGCCTTATCTCGCCTGGAGGGGAGAACCTCCTGGATTTTCTAGAGTTGGGCAGGGTCTCTCGAGTTACGACAGGGACCTCAGGGACCCGCTCTGGTGGCCTCAGGAAAGACCAGTGCCCATGGGAGTTGCAAGGGCGCCTTTCGGGATTCCTCTCCAGTCGATGTCGGGCCTAAGACCTTTTGTGGAATCGGGGCTGGAACCTGAGGATTCCTCTTCAGTGCTGACATGGATCTTGGCTTACTTCTGGAGTTTCCCCTGGGGAGTCTGTGCTCATCTCATGTGGGGGCATGCACGTGAGCTCTCCTCAGGAACTGTAGCAGCAGTGTCACACTTACCGTCGCGTGGATCAAGGGATCTGTGTCTTTCCCTCGAGGCTTTCCCACGAGGCTTTCCCACAGGGCTGACCCACGTTCCATGGTGTAGTGAGTGGATCCTCGGCGTGAAAGTAGAGGCAGTGCAGGGAAAGCAAGTTCCTCTGGAATGGACTGACATCTGGGGGTCCCTTGGAATTGTGGCACGACACTGGGGTTTCTCTCGCTTTTCCTGTTGAGAGCGCCTCCTCTTGAGTTGCGACGGGAAAGCCGGAATTCTTTCCAGACGAAGCTGGAAAAGAATCCGTCATCTAGAGCTACGAGGTGGAAGCCAGGCTCCTCTGGATGTGGGCGGGACTCTCGTGCTTCCTCTCGAGTGGAGACGGGTATGTCGGGGAACTTCTTGAGTTGCAGCAAAGTGTGGGAAGGGACCCTTTGGAAGTTCCAGAGGTTAGGTGTGTTTCAGCCTCAAGACGCCTTAGCGGAAATGGGCCTCATCTCGCCTGAAGGGGAGAACCTCCTGGATTTTCTCGAGTTGTGGCAGGTGCTATCGAGTTTACGACAGGGACCTCAGGGACCCGCTCTGGTTGCCTCAAGAAAGGCCAGTCGCCATGCGAGTTGCTAGGGGTCCTCTCAGGATTCCTCTCCGTCGATGCCAGGGCCTAAGACCTTTTGTGGAGTTGTGTTCAGAACCTGAGGATTCCTCTCCAGGGCTGACATGCATCTAGGGGTACTTCTGGAGTCTGCCCTGGGGAGTCAGTCCTCGGCTCGAGGGGTCATGCACGTGCGCTTTCCTTCCGAGAGGTAGCAGCAGTGTAACGCTTCCATTCGCATGGTTCAAAGGATCTGTGGCTTTCCCTCGAGGCTTTCCCACGAGGCTTTCCAACAGGGTGTCCCATGTGCCACCGTAGTGTGAGTCAATCCTCCGCGTGAATGTCGAGGCAGTGCAGGGAAAACAGGTTTCCCTGTAATGGACTGAGATATCTGGGGACTCTTGGAATGTTGGCACGACCCTCGAGTTCCTCTCGCCTTTCCTGAGAGCGCCTCCTCTTGAGATGCGGCGGGAACGGCGGGAATCCTTTTCCGATGAAGCAGGGAAAGGATCCCTCATTTCGAACTACGAGGCGGAAATGGGGCTCCTCTGGATGTGGGCGGACCCCCGTGCTTCCTCTCGAGTGAAGACGGGTTTGTCGGGGAACTTCTTGAGTTGCAGCAAGGGTGTGAAGGACCCTTTGGAAGTTCCACAGGTTAGGTGTGATTAGCCTTGAGACACCTCAGCGGAAATGGGCCTCATCTCGCCTGGAGGGGAGAACCTCCTGGATTTTACCGAGTTGTGGTAGGTGCTCTCGAGTTACGACGGGGACCTCAGGGACTCGCTCTGGTGGCCTCAGGAAAGGCCAGTCCCCATGCGAGTTACCATGGGGCCTATAGGGACTCCTCTCCCATCGATGCCGGTGCCTAAGACCTTGTGTGGAGTCGGGGCCAGACCCTGAGGATGCCTCTCCAGTGCTGACATGAATCTTTCCATACTTCTGGAGTCTCACCTGGGGAGTCAGTCCTCATCTCGTGTGAGGGCATGCACCTGCGATTTCCTCACAAGCTGTAGCAGCAGTGTCACGCTTGCCGCCATGCGGTTCAAGGGATCAGTCGCTTTGCATCGAGGCTTTCCCACGAGGCTTTCGAACAGGGCTGTCCCACATGTCACGGTGGTGTGAGTCTATCCTCGGCATGAACGTCGAGGCAGTGAAGGGAAAGCAGGTTCTCTGGAATGGACGGAGACATCTGGGGGACTCTTGGAATGCTGGCAAGGCCCTGGAGTTCCTCTCGCCTTTCCTGTGGAGAGTGCCTCCTCTTGAGATGCGACGGGAAGCCCGGGAATTCTTTCCCGACGATGAAGGGAAAGGATCCCTCTTCTCGAGCTACGAGGCGGAAACGGGGCTCCACTGGATGTGGGTGGACCCTCGTCCTTCCTCTCGAGTGGAGATGGGTATGTCGGAGAACTTCTTGACTTGCAGCAAGGGTGTGAAGGACCCTTTCGAAGTTCCAGAGGTTAGTTGTGATTAGCCTCGAGACGCCTCAGCGGAAATGGGCCTCATCTCGCCTGGAGGGGAGAACCTCCTGGATTTTCTCGAGTTGCAACTTCCTCTCGAAGTAGGCCCATGTCCCTTGGGGAGGGTGTCATGCCTCTTTTCTCCTCACTGCCAAAGGGTGGAGCCAAGCTCGCTCTGTCAGAGGTGCAAAAACAGCAATTGAATGGATTTTCAAGCTCTTGCTAGGCTGCACCCTTTCAGGGCCCACTTTACTGAAACAGGTGCTCTGTGGCCCTGGTTGGGTATGCAGGTTCACAAACAGGGTGAGATCCTGTCCAAGCCAAGAATTTTCCTGACAGACCTAGGCTCACTAGAGCTCTCCCACAGGGCAAAAGGGGTAGAACAGACTGTGGATGTGACTCTGCCTTTCACAGCGAGCATGGGGCCCTCCCTACGGCCCCATGGAATCAAGATTGCCGGTAGAAATATCAATAAACTTAGATATGCAGATGACACCACCATTATGGCTGAATGTGAAGAGGAACGGGTATGTCGGGAACTTCTTGAGTTGCAGCAAGGGTGTGAAGGACCCTTTGGAAGTTCCAGAGGTTAGGTGTGGTTAGTCTCGAGATGCCTCAGCAGAAATGGGCCTCATGTCGCCTGGAATGGAGAGGCTCCTGGATATTCCCGAGTTTCAGCAGGTGCTCTCGAGTTACGACGGGGACTTCAGGGACCCGCTCTGGCGGCCGGAGGAAATGCCAGTCATCATGCGTGTTGCTAGGGGGCCTCTCGTGATTCCTCTCCCGTCGATGCCGGGGCCTAAGACCTTGTGTGGAGTCGGGGCCGGAAGCTGAGGATTCCTCTCCAGTGCTGACATGGATTTTGTGGTACTTCTCGAGTCTCCACAAGGGAGTCAGGCCTCGTCTCGAGTGGGGCATGAGCGTGCCCTTTCCTCCATGCTGTAGCAGCAGTGTCACGCTTCCCATGCCTGGACCAAGGGATCTGTGGCTTTCCCTCGAGTCTTTCCTACTAGGCTTTCCCACAGGGCTGTCCCACGTGTGACAGTGGTGTGAGTCGATCCTCGGCATGAAGGCCAAGGCAGTGCAGGGAAAACAGGTTCCTGTGGAATGGACTGAGACATCTGGGTGAGTCTCGGAATGGTGGCACGACCCTGCAGTTCCTCTCCCCTTTCCTTTGGAGAGCGCCTCCTCTTGAGATGCGATGGGAATGCCGGGAATTCTTTCCCAACCAATCAGGGAAAGGATCGCTCATCTCGAGCTACGAGCCGGAAACGGAGCTCCTCTGGATGTGGCCGGGACACTCGTGCTTCCTCTTGAGTGGAGACGGGTATGTCGGGGGGAACTTCTTGAGTTGCAGCATGACTGTGAAAGACTCTTTGGAAGTTCCAGAGGTCACGTGTGATTAGCCTCGAGACACCTCAGGGAAACGGGCCTCATCTCGCCTGGAGGGGAGAACCTCCTGGATTTTACCGAGTTGCGGCAGGTGCTCTCGACTTACGTCGGGGACCTCAGGGACACGCTCTGGTGACCTCAGGAAAGGCCAGTCCCCATGCGAGTTGCTAGAGGGCCTGTCGCTATTTCACTCCCGTCGATGCCAGGGCCTAAGACCTTGTGTGGAGTCCGGGCCGGAATCTGAGGATTCCTCTCCAAGGCTGACATGCATGTTGGGGTACTTCTGGAGTCTCCCAAGGGGAGTCAGTCCTCGTCTCGAGTTGGGGTATGCACGTGCGCTTTCCTCCCGTGCTGTAGCAGCAGTGTCACACTTCCCTTCGCGTGGATCAAGGGATCTGTGGCTTTCCCTCAAGACTTTCCCACGAGGCTTTCCCACAGGGCCCTCCCACGTGTCACCGTGGTGTGAGTCGATCCTCGGCGTGAAAGTCGAAGCAGTGCAGGGAAAACAGGATCCTCTGGAATGGACTGAGATATCAGGGGGACTCTTGGAATGGTGGCACGACCCATGAGTTCTTCTCGCCTTTCCTGTGCAGTGGGCCTCCTCTTGAGAAGCATCGGAAACGTCGGGGAATTCTATCCCGAGGAAGCAGGGAAGGATCCCTCATCTTTAGCTTGGAGGCGGAAACGGAGCTCCTCTGGATGTGGCCGGGACCCTCGTGCTTCCTCTCGTGTGGAGACGGGTGTGTCGGGGAACTTCTTGAGTGCAGCTAAGGTGTGAAGGGACCTTTGGAAGTTCCAGAGGTTAGGTGTGATTAGCCTAGAGACGCCTCAGCGGAAATGGGCCTCATCTCGCCTGGAGGGGAGAACCTCCTGGATTTTCTCGAGTGTGGCAGGTGCTCTAGAATTACGACGGGGACCTAAGGGACCCTCTCCGGTGTCCTGAGAAAGGCCAGTCTCCATGCGCGTTGTTCGATGGCCTCTCGGATTCCTCTCCGTTGATGCCGGGGTCTGAGACCTTGTACGGAGTCGGTGCGGAACCTGAGGATTCCTCTCCAGTGCTGACATGGACCTTGGGGTACTACTGGAGTCTCCGGAGGGGAGTAAGTCCTCGTCTCGAGTGGGGCATGCACGTGCGCTTTCCTCCCGAGCTGTAGCAGCAGTGTCACGCTTCTTGGCGATTGGATCATGGTATCAGTGGCTTTCCCTGAAGGCTTTCCCTCGAGGCTTTTCCACGCAGGCTTTCCCACAGGGCTGTCCACGTGCCACCGTGGTGTGAGTCGATCCTCGGCTTGAAAGTCGAGGCAGTGCAGGGAAAACAAGTTTCCCTGTAATGGACTGAGACATCTGAGGGAATCTGGAATGGTGGCACGACCCTGGAGTTCCTCTCGCCTTTTCTGTGGAGAGCGCCTACTCTTGAGATGCGACGGGAATGCCGGAAATTCTTTCCCGACCACGCAGGGAAAGGATCCCTTCTTTCGAGCTATGAGGTGGAAACGGGGCTCCTCCTCATGTGGGGGGACTCTTGTGCTTCCTCTCGAGTGGAG
>NW_017190265.1:0-11371 GCF_001704415.2 Capra hircus | reverse complement strand
ATTCTTTCCCGACCACGCAGGGAAAGGATCCCTCCTCTCGAGCTAGGAGGCGGAAACGGGGCTCCTCTGGATGTGGCGGGACTATCGTGCTTCCACTCGAGTGGAGACGGTTTATGCGGACTTCTTGAGTTGCAGCAAGGGTGTGAAGGACCCTTTGTAAGTTCCAGAGGTAGGTGTGATTAGCCTCGAGACGCCTCAGCGAAAATGGGCCTCATCTCGCCTGGAGGGAGAACCTCCTGGATTTTCTCGAGTTGCGGCAGGTGCTCTCGACTTACGAAGGGGACCTCAGGGACCAGCTCTAGAGGATTGAGGAAAGGCCAGTCCCATTCGAGTTGCTTGGGGCCTCTCAGGATTCCTCTCCCGTCGATGCCCGGGCCTAAGGTCTTGTGTGGAATCGGTGCCGGAAACCGAGGATTCCAATCCAGTGCTGATATGGATCTTGGGGTACTTCTGGAGTCTCCCCAGGGGAGTCAGTCCTCGTCTCGAGTGGGGGCATGCACGTGCGCTTTCCTCCCGAGCTGTAGCAGCAGTGTCACGCTTCCCTTCGCGAGCATCAAGGGATCAGGGCTTTCCCTCGAGGCTTTCCCACAGGCTGTCCCACGTGCCATCGTGGTGTGAGTCGATCCTCGGCTTGAAAGTCGAGGCAGTGCAGGGAAAACAGGTTTCCCTGGAATGGACTGAGACATCTGGGGACTCTGGGAATGTGGTACGACACTGGAGTTCCTCTCGCCTTTCCTGTGAGAGCGCCTCCACTTGAGATGCGACGGGAACGCGGGAATTCTTTCCCGACCACGCAGGGAAAGGATCCCTCCTCTCGAGCTAGGAGGCGGAACCGGGGCTCCTCTTGATGTGGGCGGGACACTCGTGCTTCCTCTCGAGTGGAGTCGGGTATGTCGGGAACTTCTTGAGTTGCAGCAAGGGTGTGAAGGACCCTTTGGAAGTTCCAGAGGTTAGGTGTGATTAGCCTCGAGACGCCTCAGAGGAAATGGGCCTCATCTCGCCTGGACGGGAGAACCTCCTGGATTTTCTCGAGTTGCGGCAGGTGCTCTCGACTTACGACGGGGACCTCAGCGACCCGCTCTGGTGGCCTCAGGAAAGGCCAGTCCCCTTCGAGTTGCTGGGGCCTCTCGGGCTCTCGGTTTCCTCTCCCGTCGATGCTGGGCCTAAAACCTTGTGTGGAGTCAGTGCCGGAACCTGAGGATTTCTCTCCAGTGCTGACATGGATCTTGGGGTACTTCTGAGTCTCCCCAGGGGAGTCAGTCCTCGTCTCGAGGGGGCATGCACGTGCGCTTTCCTCCCGAGCTGTAGCAGCAGTGTCACGTTTCCCTTCGCGTGGATCAAGGGATCAGGGGCTTTCCTCGAGGCTTTCCACCCTTTCCCACGAGGCTTTCCCACAGGGCTGTCCCACGTGCCACCGTGGTGTGAGTCGATCCTCGGCTTGAAAGTCGAGGCAGTGCAGGGAAAACAGGTTTCCCTGGAATGGACTGAGACATCTGGGGGACTCTGGGAATGTGGCACGACCCTGGAGTTCCTCTCGCCTTCCTGTGGAGAGCGCCTCCACTTGAGATGCGACGGGAACGCCGGGAATTCTTTCCCGACCACGCAGGGAAAGGATACCTCCTCTCGAGCTAGGAGGCGGAAACGGGGCTCCTCTGGATGTGGGCGGACTCTCGTGCTTCCTCTCGAGTGGAGACGGGTATGTCGGGAATTTCTTGAGTTGCAGCAAGGGTGTGAAGGACCCTTTGGAATTTCCAGAGTTAGGTGTGATTAGCCTCGAGACGCCTCAGCGAATGGCTCTCAACTCGCCTGGAGGGGGAGAACCTCCTGGATTTTCTCGAGTTGTGGCAGGTGCTCTTGACTTACGACAGGGACCTCAGGGACCCGCTCTGGTGGCCTCAGGAAAGGCCAGTCCCCTTGCGAGTTGCTCGGAGCCTCGCGGGATTCCTCTCCGTCGATGCCAGGGCCTAAGACCTTGTGTGGAGTCGGTCCGAACCTGAGGATTCCTCTCCAGCGCTGACATGGATCTTGGGGTACTTCTGCAGTCTCCCCAGGGGAGTCAGTCCGAGTCTCAAGTGGGGGCATGCACGTGCTCTTTCCTCCCGAGCTGTAGCAGCAGTGTCACGCCCTTCGCGTGGATCAAGGGATCTGTGGCTTTCCCTCGAGGCTTTCCAGGAGGTTTTCCCATGAGGCTTTCCCACAGGGCTGTCCCACGTGCCACCGTGGTGTGAGTCGATCCTCGGCTTGAAAACGAAGCAGTGCAGGGAAACAGGTTCCCTGGAAAAGGACTGAGACATCTGGGGGGGGAATGGTGGCACGACCCTGGAGTTCTCTGCCTTCTGTGGAGATGAGATGCGAGGGGCCGGAATTCTTTCACGAGCACACAGGGAAGGATCCTTCCTCTCGAGCTAGGAGGCAGAACGGGCTCCTCTGGATGTGGGCGGGACTCTCGTGCTTCCTCTGTGGAGACGGGTATGTCGGGGAACTTCTTGAGTTGCAGCAAGGGTGTGAAGGACCCTTTGGAAGTTCCAGAGTTAGGTGTGATTAGCCTCGAGACGCCTCAGCGGAAATGGGCCTCATCTCGCTGGAGGGGAGAACCTCCTGGATTTTCTCGAGTTGCGCAGGTGCTCTTGACTTACGACGGGGACCTCAGGGACCCGCTCTGGTGGCCTCAGGAAAGGCCAGTCCATGCGAGTTGCTCGGGGCCTCTCGGGATTCCTCTCCGTCGATGCCGGGGCCTAAGGCTGCCGGGAGCCAGTGTGAGGAAGCCCGCCCGTGACAAGGTTATGAGGAAGGAAGCTGACATACGCAAGGCGTGCTCAGACTTCAGGGACCCCTCTGGAAATTTTTAAGCATGTACCCCAACAAAAATCTGCCGGTTTTTGTGCTCTGCTTTTTCACTCTTCTGACCTTTTCTGGAAAAAGTCAATTCAGGGCGTTAGTCTTCTGCATTTGAAAGAGTGTTTCAATCCAAAAACCCTCTGATGGCTTTCTAGCCTGCCTGTAGGACTCGTACAGCTGCGCTTGTGATTGTTTGAGGCCTCCTGACCGCAGGAGGCACAGGAAGCTTAAAACATCCTAGGAATGCAGGAGCTTCCGAGGAGTCAGAATCTTTAGAATAGGACTGATTAAAAGTTTCATTTTTTTGGGTCAATGCTTGCTGCCAAATTTTCATATCCTTTATTTTTAGATATAGTTGGTATGTGAAAAACAAGTAGTAGACCTGGTATTAGCAACATTAGATCTTTGAGTTAAGTACCTTCTTTGTTATAACCCACTGCACCTTTGTTCTATAGAGATGTAACTTTAATGCTTTAAGGAGATGCAGATTAAAGAAAAACACTTCAGGGGAAACAAAATTAACATTCATTAAGGAAGAGAGCCAAAAAGTGTTAACAAGCCTCTTGGCCAGAAGATAATGTAAATCACCTGAGACCTTTTGTATACAAAATGATATACAGAAAGAATCTGGGTTGCGAACACTACATTTTGTGTTATCCATTGATCTCCATGTTTATCAAAAGTATAAAAGCCTCTGAACAATAAAGGAGGAGGCCAGGGGCCGGGGCCAGTTTCTCGGACCAGCTTCTCGAACTAGTCTCTCAGCCTGGTTTCTTGGGACTCTGGCTCCCCCGTGTCTTTCTCTCTCTTTCTTCTTCTCTACCTTTCCTTCTCTCTGCTCTTTACTATAACTTCAGGCTGAATCTCCACTGGAGTGCGGAGGCTCGCCAGGTCTACTTACTTGGCCTGGCTTAAGACCCGCACGAAAGGGAGCTTAAGGCGAGGCACCCTTAGATATTCAAGCGGGCGCCGGTGGCCCAACGTAGGTGGTGCAAATTCCTTGTCTGGAATTTTATTGGCCGTCCGCGTAAACCAAGCTATTCAGCCTCTTCCTCCACTTAATCTTCTTACTACACTATAGTTTCCTAATCTAATCTTACATTAATAAATAAACAAGTCTTTCCACACCAACGCCGTCCACCCTTCGAATTCCCTGGATCCACCGGGGCTGGACCCCGGCATAAGACCTTGTGTGGAGTCGGTGCCGGAACCTGAGGATTCCTCTCCAGTGCTGACATGGATCTTGGGGTACTTCTGGAGTCTCCCCAGGGGAGTCAGTCCTCGTCTCGAGTGGGGGCATGCACGTGCGCTTTCCTCCCGAGCTGTAGCAGCAGTGTCACGCTTCCCTTCGCGTGGATCAAGGGATCTGTGGCTTTCCCTTTCCCAGGCTTTCCCACAGGCTGTCCCACGTGCCACCGTGGTGTGAGTCGATCCTCGGCTTGAAAGTCGAGGCAGTGCAGGGAAAACAGGTTTTCCCTGGAATGGACTGAGACATCTGGGGGACTCTGGGAATGGTGGCACGACCCTGGAGTTCCTCTCGCCTTTCCTGTGGAGAGCGCCTCCTCTTGAGATGCGACGGGAACGCCGGGAATTCTTTCCCGACCACGCAGGGAAAGGATCCCTCCTCTCGAGCTAGGAGGCGGAAACGGGGCTCCTCTGGATGTGGGCGGGACTCTCGTGCTTCCTCTCGAGTGGAGACGGGTATGTCGGGGAACTTCTTGAGTTGCAGCAAGGGTGTGAAGGACCCTTTGGAAGTTCCAGAGGTTAGTGTGATTAGCCTCGAGACGCCTCAGCGGAAATGGGCCTCATCTCGCCTGGAGGGGAGAACCTCCTGGATTTTCTCGAGTTGCGGCAGGTGCTCTCGACTTACGACGGGGACCTCAGGGACCCGCTCTGGTGGCCTCAGGAAAGGCCAGTCCCCATGCGAGTTGCTCGGGGGCCTCTCGGGATTCCTCTCCGTCGATGCCGGGGCCTAAGACCTTGTGTGGAGTCGGTGCCGGAACCTGAGGATTCCTCTCCAGTGCTGACATGGATCTTGGGGTACTTCTGGAGTCTCCCCAGGGGAGTCAGTCCTCGTCTCGAGTGGGGGCATGCACGTGCGCTTTCCTCCCGAGCTGTAGCAGCAGTGTCATCCCTTGCGTGGATCAAAGATCTTTTTTGGCCGCTTCCATGTTTGTCTCAGAGGGGTGCACTGCCTTTTGGATCGACTCACCCAGACAGCCCTGTAGCCTGAAAGGGAAAGCTCAATCCCTTGATCCACGCAAGGGAAGCGACACTGCTGCTACAGCTCGGGAGGAAAGGCACGTGCATGCCCCCACTCGAGACGAGGACTGACTCCCCTGGGGAGACTCCAGAAGTACCCAAGATCCATGTCAGCACTGGAGAGGAATCCTCAGGTTCCGGCACCGACTCCACACAAGGTCTTAGGCCCCGGCATCGACGGGAGAGGAATCCCGAGAGGCCCCGAGCAACTCGCATGGGGACTGGCCTTTCCTGGCCACCAGAGCGGGTCCCTGAGGTCCCCGTCGTAAGTCGAGAGCACCTGCCGCAACTCGAGAAAATCCAGGAGGTTCTCCCCTCCAGGCGAGATGAGGCCCATTTCCGCTGAGGCGTCTCGAGGCTAATCACACCTAACCTCTGGAACTTCCAAAGGGTCCTTCACACCCTTGCTGCAACTCAAGAAGTTCCCCGACATACCCGTCTCCACTCGAGGAGGAAGCACGAGAGTCCCGCCCACATCCAGAGGAGCCCCGTTTCCGCCTCCTAGCTCGAGGGAGGGATCCTTTCCCTGCGTGGTCGGGAAAGAATTCCCGGCGTTCCCGTCGCATCTCAAGAGGAGGCGCTCTCCACAGGAAAGGCGAGAGGAACTCCAGGTCGTGCCACCATTCCCAGAGTCCCCAGATGTCTCAGTCCATTCCAGGGAAAACTGTTTTCCCTGCACTGCCTCGACTTTCAAGCCGAGGATCGACTCACACCACGGTGGCACGTGGGACAGCCCTGTGGGAAAGCCTCCTCACAGATCCCTTGATCCACGCGAAGGGAAGCGTGACACTGCTGCTACAGCTCGGGAGGAAAGCGCACGTGCATGCCCCCCACTCGAGACGAGGACTGACTCCCCTGGGAGACTCCAGAAGTACCCAAGATCCATGCACTGGAGAGGAATCCTCAGGTTCCGGCACCGACTCCACAAGGTCTTATGCCGGGGTCCAGCCCCGGTGGATCCAGGGAATTCGAAGGGTGGACGGCGTTGGCGTGGAAAGACTTGTTTATTTATTAATGTAAGATTTGATTAGGAAACTATAGTGTAGTAAGAAGATTAAGTGGAGGAAGAGGGCTGAATAGCTTGGTTTACGCGGACGGCCAATAAAATTCCAGACAAGGAATTTGCACCACCTATGTTGGGCCACCGGCGCCCGAATTGAATATCTAAGGGTGCCTCGCCTTAAGCTCCCTTTCGTGTGGGTCTTAATAGCCAGGGCCAATTAAGTAGACCTGGCGAGCCTCCGCACTCCAGGTGGAGATTCAGCCTGAAGTTATAGTAAGGAGCAGAGAGAAGGAAAGGTAGAGAAGAAGAAAGAGAGAGAAAGACACGGGGGAGCCAGAGTGCCCAAGAAACCAGGCTGAGAGACTAGTTCGAGAAGCTGGTCCGAGAAACTGGCCCCCCGGCCCTGGCCTCCTCCTTTATTGTTCAGAAGTTCTTTTATACTTTTGATAATACATGGAGATCAATGGATAACCCAAAATTATGTATTGTTTGCAACCCAGATTCTTTCTGTATATCATTTTGTATACAAAAGGTCTCAGGTGATTTACATTATCTTCTGGCCAAGAGGCTTGTTAACACTTTTTGGCTCTCTTCCTTAATGAATGTTAATTTTGTTTCCCCCTGAAGTGTTTTTCTTTAACCTGCATCTCCTTAAAGCATTAAAGTTACATCTCTATAGAACAAAGGTGCAGTGGGTTATAAGAAAGAAGGTGCTTAATTCAAAGATCTAATGTTGCTAATACCAGGTCTACTACTTGGTTTTTCACATACCAACTATATATAAAAATAAAGGATATGAAAATTGGCAGCAAGCATTGACCCAAAAAATGAAACTTTTAATCTGTCCTATTCTAAAGATTCTGACTCCTCGGAAGCTCCTGCATTCCTACGATGTTTTAAGCTTCCTGTGCCTCCTGCGGTCAGGAGGCCTCAAACAATCACAAGCGCAGCTGTACGAGTCCTACAGGCAGGATAGAAAGCCATCAGAGGGTTTTTGGATTGAAACACTCTTTCAAATGCAGAAGACTAACGCCCTGAATTGACTTTTTCCAGAAAAGGTCAGAAGAGTGAAAAAGCAGAGCACAAAAACCGGCAGATTTTTGTTGGGGTACATGCTTAAAAATTTCCAGAGGGGTCCCTGAAGTCTGAGCACGCCTTGCGTATGTCAGCTTCCTTCCTCATAACCTTGTCACGGGCGGGCTTCCTCACACTGGCTCCCGGCAGCCTTAGGCCCCGGCATCGACGGGAGAGGAATCCCGAGAGGCCCCGAGGAACTCGCTTGGGGACTGGCCTTTCCTGAGGCCACCAGAGCGGGTCCCTGAGGTCCCTGTCGTAAGTCAAGAGCACCTGCCGCAACTCGAGAAAATCCAGGAGGTTCTCCCCTCCAAGCGAGATGAGAGCCATTTCCGCTGAGGCGTCTCGAGGCTAATCACACCTAAACTCTGGAACTTCCAAAGGGTCCTTCACACCCTTGCTGCAACTCAAGAAATTCCCCGACATACCCGTCTCCACCCAAGAGGAAGCACGAGAGTCCCGCCCACATCCAGAGGAGCCCCCTTCTGCCTCCTAGCTCGAGAGGAAGGATTCATTCCCTGTGTGCTCGTGAAAGAATTTCCGGCGTTCCCCTCGCATCTCAAGAGGCGGCACTCTCCACAAGTAAGGCAAGCAGAACTCCAGGGTCGTGCCACCATTACCAGAGTCCTCCAGATGTCTCAGTCCTTTCCAGGGAAACCTGTTTCCCTGCACTGCTTCGTTTTCAAGCCGAGGATCGACTCACACCACGGTGGCACGTGGGACAGCCCTGTGGGAAAGCCTCATGGGAAAACCTCCTGGAAAGCCTCGAGGGAAAGCCACAGATCCCTTGATCCACGCGAAGGGTAGCGTGACACTGCTGCTACAGCTCGGGAGGAAAGAGCACGTGCATGCCCCCACTTGATACTCGGACTGACTCCCCTGGGGAGACTGCAGAAGTACCCCAAGATCCATGTCAGCGCTGGAGAGGAATCCTCAGGTTTCGGAACCGACTCCACACAAGGTCTTAGGCCCTGGCATCGACGGGAGAGGAATCCCGCGAGGCTCCCGAGCAACTCGCAAGGGGACTGGCCTTTCCTGAGGCCACCAGAGCGGGTCCCTGAGGTCCCTGTCGTAAGTCAAGAGCACCTGCCACAACTCGAGAAAATCCAGGAGGTTCTCCCCTCCAGGCGAGTTGAGAGCCATTTCCGCTGAGGCGTCTCGAGGCTAATCACACCTAAACTCTGGAAATTCCAAAGGGTCCTTCACACCCTTGCTGCAACTCAAGAAATTCCCAGACATACCCGTCTCCACTCGAGAGGAAGCACGAGAGTCCCGCCCACATCCAGAGGAGCCCCGTTTCCGCCTCCTAGCTCGAGAGGAGGTATCCTTTCCCTGCGTGGTCGGGAAAGAATTCCCGGCGTTCCCGTCGCATCTCAAGTGGAGGCGCTCTCCACAGGAAGGCGAGAGGAACTCCAGGGTCGTGCCACATTCCCAGAGTCCCCCAGATGTCTCAGTCCATTCCAGGGAAACCTGTTTTCCCTGCACTGCCTCGACTTTCAAGCGAGGATCGACTCACACCACGGTGGCACGTGGGACAGCCCTGTGGGAAAGCCTCGTGGGAAAGGTTCGTGGGAAAGCCTCGAGGGAAAGCCCCTGATGCCTTGATCCACGCGAAGGGAAACGTGACACTGCTGCTACAGCTCGGGAGGAAAGCGCACGTGCATGCCCCCCTCGAGACGAGGACTGACTCCCCTCGGGAGACTTCAGAAGTACCCCAAGATCCATGTCAGCACTGGAGAGAAATCCTCAGGTTCCGGCACTGACTCCACACAAGGTTTTAGGCCCCAGCATCGACGGGAGAGGAAACCCAAGAGGCCCCCGAGAGGCCCCCGAGCAACTCGAAAGGGGACTGGCCTTTCCTGAGGCCACCAGAGCGGGTCGCTGAGGTCCCCGTCGTAAGTCGAGAGCACCTGCCGCAACTCGAGAAAATCCAGGAGGTTCTCCCGTCCAGGCGAGATGAGGCCCATTTCCTCTGAGGCGTCTCGAGGCTAATCACACCTAACCTCTGGAACTTCCAAAGGGTCCTTCACACCCTTGCTGCAACTCAAGAAGTTCCCCGACATACCCGACTCCACTCGAGAGGAAGCACGAGTGTCCCGCCCACATCAAGAGGAGCCCCGGTTCCGCCTCCTAGCTCGAGAGGAGGGATCCTTTCCCTGCGTGGTCGGGAAAGAATTCCCGGCGTTCCCGTCGCATCTCAAGTGGAGGCGCTCTTCACAGGAAAGGCGAGAGGAACTCCAGTGTCGTACCACATTCCCAGAGTTCCCCAGATGTCTCAGTCCATTCCAGGGAAACCTGTTTTCCCTGCTCTGCCTTCGACTTTCAAGCCGAGGATCGACTCACACCACGATGGCACGTGGGACAGCCTGTTGGAAAGCCTCGAGGGAAAGCCCCTGATCCCTTGATGCTCGCGAAGGGAAGCGTGACACTGCTGCTACAGCTCGGGAGGAAAGCGCACGTGCATGCCCCCACTCGAGACGAGGACTGACTCCCCTGGGGAGACTCCAGAAGTACCCCAAGATCCATATCAGCACTGGATTGGAATCCTCGGTTTCCGGCACCGATTCCACACAAGACCTTAGGCCCGGGCATCGACGGGAGAGGAATCCTGAGAGGCCCCAAGCAACTCGAATGGGGACTGGCCTTTCCTCAATCCTCTAGAGCTGGTCCCTGAGGTCCCCTTCGTAAGTCGAGAGCACCTGCCGCAACTCGAGAAAATCCAGGAGGTTCTCCCATCCAGGCGAGATGAGGCCCATTTTCGCTGGAGGCGTCTCGAGGCTAATCACACCTACCTCTGGAACTTACAAGGGTCCTTCACACCCTTGCTGCAACTCAAGAAGTTTCCGCGACATAACCGTCTCCACTCGAGTGGAAGCACGATAGTCCCGCCCACATCCAGAGGAGCCCCGTTTCCGCCTCCTAGCTCGAGAGGAGGGATCCCTTCCCTGCGTGGTCGGGAAAGAATTCTCGGCATTTCCGTCGCATCTCAAGAGGAGGCGCTCTCCACAGGAAAGGCGAGAGGAACTCCAGGGTCGTGCCACCAATCCCAGAGTCCTCGAGATGTCTCAGTCCATTCCAGGGAAACTTGTTTTCCCCAGCACTGCGTCGACTTTCACGGCCGAGGATCGACTCACACCACGGTGGCACGTGTGACAGCCCTGTGGGAAAGCCTTGTGGGAAAGGATCGGGAAAACATCGTGGGAAAGCCTCGAGAGAAAGCCACAGATCCCTTAATCCACGCGAAGGGAAGCGTGACACTGCTGCTACAGCTCGGAGGAAAGCGCACGTGCATGCCCCCCTCGAGACGAGGACTGACTCCCCTGGGAGACTCCCGAAGTACCCCAAGATCCATGTCAGCACTGGAGAGGAATCCTCAGGTTCCGGCACCGACTCCACACAAGATCATAGGCCCCGAATTGACGGGAGAGGAATCCTGAAAGGCCCGAGCAACTCGCATGGGGACTGGCCTTTCCTGAGGCCACCAGAGCGGGTCCCTGAGGTCCCCGTCGTATGTCGAGAGCACCTGTCACAACTCCAGAAAATACAGGAGGTTCTCCTCTACAGGCGAGATGAGGCCCATTTCCGCTGAGGCGTCTCCAGGCTAATCACTTCTAACATCTGGAACTTTCAAAAGGTCCATCACACTCTTGCTGCAACTCAAGAAGTTCCCCGACATACCCGTCTCTACTTGAGAGGAAGCACGAGAGTCCCGGCCACATCCAGAGGAGCCCCGATTCCGTCTCCTAACGCGAGAGGTGGGATCCTTTCCCTGCGTGTCGGAAAAGAATTCCCGGCGTTCCCGTCGCATCTCAAGAGGAGGCGATCTCCACAGGAAAGGCGAGAGGAACTCCAGGTCGTGCCACCATTCCCAGAGTCCCCCCGATGTCTCAGTCCATTCCAGGGAAACCTGTTTTCCCAGCACTGCGTCGACTTTCAGGCCGAGGATCGACTCACACCACGGTGGCACGTGGGACAGCCCTGTGGAAACCTCCTCGTGGGAAAGCCTCGTGGGAAAGCCTCGTGAGAAAGCTTCCACAGATCCCTTGATCCACGCGAAGGGAAGCGCGACACTGCTGCTACAGCTCGGGAGGAAAGCGCACGTGCATGCCCCCACTCGAGACGAGGACTGACTCCCCTGGGGAGACTCCAGAAGTACCCAAGATCCATGTCAGCACTGGAGAGGAATCCCCAGGT